>NW_009609208.1:86673-110957 GCF_000690535.1 Cariama cristata
CGGTTCAAGTTCAGTTGTTTCTGTAGCTGCTGCAATGTTTACATGGTCATGGATGACTATACATTAGTATATGTTCAAAATAACCATTTTTTTCCAGGAATGAATTCATTCTTAGTGCAATGAAGCGTTGAGACTGAGGGGCTGCAGACGGTACTAATTGGTGCTCTCACCATCCTTAAGTAACCATTGAGTGCGAGGTAATGTGTTTCAGCAGCCTCACCAGTCTGCTTTTTCAGGCAATAATTTTTATTTTAAATGTGCCCATGTATTTTGCGGCAATCGTAAACAATAAGGTGGCTTAAATTATATAAGAACAAGGAAGACCACAGTTTAAACTTACTAAAATTGTTATAGAAAAATGTATACATTTATGGGAGTTTTTGAGAGCATTAAAGCCACCTTTTTATGTGCTGGGGAAAGGAAGGAACAGCTAATCTCATAGACAAATAATTCTGTATCAAAACTAAAGTTTTTTTAGTTAAGCCCAGTTCAAGCAGAAGTTGCTAATTGTCAGTATTTGGGTAATGCGAGTCTGTGAGCAGGTTGCCTTAAGAGGTGAGAGCAGGGATGAAAAACAGTGGATTCAAAATTTGGTGCTTTGGTAATTGTAATTGAATTGTGCAGGACCCCTTAACCAAGGGTCTGTTCTGGTTCCAGTAATATTGAATATTTAGAAAAATGGAAGGGGTGATGATATAAAGCTGCATCTTTATGCTCTTTTCCAGCTTGCATTAAATTAGGTCTATGCTGGAAAGGATTTTTGAACACTTGTACATTCCCAAGTCCCAGTCACCCTAAGCTGCAGTAGTGCATATCTTTGGGAGCTGGTCTAATCTCTAAAGATAAATACTGGAGAGGGGGAAACAGGGTTTGTATTTAAGTCTTTATTATGGGTCTGATTTATAGCTGCTGTTTAAGCTGACAGTTTTTTAAGCTCAGGTGCTAGCAAACCTCCAAATATGAAAATGTAACTTAAGTCTGCAGGTGTCAGGTGCTTTGGTTGGTCCATAATTTAATGTTGGTCTCCAAAAAGACTTTGGGATTTGCGGATAGTGATGTCTGAGCAAAATCTCCCCTTAGAATGCATAGGGAAATGCAATTTTGATTACCCAGAATTCAGACTGTCTTTCAAAATGGGGTAATTTCCTTGCTCCTTGAATTAAATTGTTCTTGTTTAGAGATTTGTAAGTTGGTCTCAGGTTTTACTGATGAGATTTCGTAACCAAGATGCTTATTCTTTCGCATCTCACATGTTTCATAGTAACAATAGAGGTAAACATCCTGGATTCTTATTTCTTTTAAGAAGATCATCATCATCTTAAAAAATAAAGAAGTGTAGTGCAAAATTATCTTCGCAATTAAGACAGCCATTCTTTAAATTGTATTGGCTGAAAGATTGTACCAGGCCTGGTTTAATATAGAAAATTATATAAGGTGGAGCAATGCTTTTTGAGCCTTTTTGCCCGCTTCTCAACTGGAAAGAAAAGCTTCTCAGAGTTTGAAAAATGGCCACAGTAATGAAGAGGAAACTTTGGTGAATTATTGTAATGATCTGTGAAGTTTGTGAAGTGGCCCTATGTACCTGAGTGTAAATGCCTCTATCTCTGTGTTTCTACTCTTCTACTGAAAAAAAGCTTCTTTTTAATTGAAAAATTATGTTGATGTTCCTTGTAGTATCTTACCACTTTTTTTTTTCCTCCACCATTGCAAATAACTATTGTACTTCCAGTCCCACTTGGTGTCACTAACTGAATTTGAAGAAAAGCAGGAGAGATTCTGACATGTCTGAAATGTTACACTGGCTTTGACCAGCTTTTTGTAAGCACTCTATGGGAGGGTGTAAAATGTCCCCATGTACAAGCTTCTTTCCTTCGTTCTTCCTTGATTTCTTGTAGTCTTTGATTTATTTTCTTAGCAATTTAAGCTACAGGTATCTTCCTGTGAATGAGTAAATAGGGAGTTAGTTCCTGTTGGGGTTTATTGAGAATTAACGTGTTTATTATAAAATTATCTTTTTAAGCAATCTCACTCTTAGGATAAATTGGTTTCATCTGATGGAAAGAAAAGGGGTTTGTTCTTATTCTGCCTGTTGATTCCTGTGTGTTTTTCATACTTTTCTATAGCATCTTGATAAGAGTACAGTGCTGCGTTACTCTACAGGGGAAGAAGGAATAACTGATGGCGTGGGCATGCAGGCTCGTGTCTGTCAGCTGGTACTTTTGCTGTCAAAACTGTCCACTTCAGGTAGCTGTGCAGGTGTTCTTGGAGATGTAATCCTAACAAATCTCTGATATAAGCTATGCTGCTTCTGCCTTTTTCATTAATATAAATAGAACTATATAAGGGCTGACCTAAATATTCTTAGGCACATAGGAAGAAAAAAATTACCACAGTGGCAGGTTTTGGTATTGTTTCCAAAGTTGTTTGCATTATTTGTTGTTCATTCGAAGAGAAAACTGAAGGTAAAAGACTTTTAAATTCTTCTTAAGTGTATCGTGGATGTTCATAGTACTTTGCTGCAGTGTAATGCGTCTGTGCATTGGGGGCTGAAGGTGCCTGTGCATTAGAACAAACAAAAAAGAGGACGATGAGGATGCATATGCTTTACATAATATCTGAGCACTGGATGTCACCATTTCCCTGCTTACAATTTGCAGTCCTGTATGTGGGCCAGAAGAAAACACAGCTCTTACTTGGAAGAAGTAATTTGATGCATGGCTGACTCTTAAAGTTTTATCCACTGTAGTAAATATAGTATGCCTACTTAACTATAGCACACAGGTAGTTCATTAGGGTAAAATCAAAAGACCGTCTAAATACATAACAAAGATAGATATCCGTAACTTAGTATCTGGATGCAATATAATGAATTAAACACATCTACTGTATATTAGTATGTCATGTCTGGAATCACGAAGATTAAGCAAAGAACATCAGCTTTGATTTCTGAATTAATTCCTTTTGCTGGTTTAAGCCAATTTCTGATTAACTTAATGTAGAGCGGCTGATCTGCTCACCTGCTTTATCAAAGACTAAAAAAAAGAAAGATATTTGTTATGATGGACTTAATTGTGTGAATGGTTGTCATATATTTTGTAGGTGCACATAATGTCAGATGCCTGAAAACTCACTTTGTGTACCTTTCAAGATGTGCTTTGTTGAGCTTGCATTTAGAACTCTACTTTGGTTATAAAGAGGTGTTTGATTGTACCGTGAAAATAAAATAGAAAGCCTGTTACTCTTCTTAGAGAATGGTTCACAATTTGTTCCTTTTATTTCATCCAAAGAAGTTAGGCCCTCAGGCTATATAGATGCTGTTAGAAATTACTATGAAATTCTAAAGCATGTGTCACAGGAGCTGTGACAATTTATATGACATGGCATCTGACAGTTTTCTGCCGAAATGATCGGTTCTGGCTCGCAGGAGTGTATGTCTGTAGCCAGTCCTCTGCTGCTTTGTGTGTGGAGAGCAGCAGGTTTAACTTGCCGTCCTTCCCTTTTCTGGCGGTTGCTGTAACCAGCCCTCGCACAAGGTTTGAGTTTCAGACAGAAGTATTCGGTTGGGTCGCAACGGTCTCTGAGGGATGCTGATGAACGCAGCAGTGGTTGTACGCGATGGTGTAAAGCAGCACTGACCTTCATTCTGCAGCGCAGCTCCCCGCTGGAGTGGATCGATGGCCAGGCTGTCTGTCTGCGGCTGCCTTCCCTCCTTGCAGCGAGAACCTTCTCCAGGCAGCAATCGATGCCTCTAATCTGCTCCAGCCTGTAATAAGTCATGCGAGGCAAAGCTTTTAGGTGGCATTACATGGGATTGTGGAGGCGGCTCTTCAGCTCTTATTCATAGTGCTCTTCATAGACTTGCAGAGAAATCTACTGCATCCCACTTGTGAATATATAAAGAGTATATAATACTTCTGCGGATTTAAACTTCACATGCTGCTGAATGATGTTATAGACACAATGGTTTTAAATTGCTATATTTTTGTGCATGTATCTGTACATACCTGTCCCTGTTCATAGTCCCTTGTTAGCCACACATTTTATATATGCATTACTGTGAACTGCTGGTGAGCTTCACCGTTTTACAGAAGGCAAGGGAGGCAGCAGTGCAGTTTGTGTGTTAACAATACCATTTATTTTTCTGTTATAACGTGGGGCATCGTTGTTCTTTTCCACGGCTGGAAGCTGTAAAGATCACTGAGGGTTGTTGAGAAAGTCCCAAGCTGATTCTGTAGCAGAGTTTTAAACAGCACTAACTGCTGCCCCTCCTGATGATGACCTCTGTGCAGTAACTGTCCTCTTCAGTAAGAGTAAATAAACGCCAACGGTTTTAAAGACTTTTATTTGCTACGTGATTTAATGGGTAGTTCCAAAACTGAACCTGTGGTTAAGTGATATCATGAGCATAATATTTTTTAAATGAAGAGTAGATTCACTGTCTGATATATGTCAGAAATAGGAAAAAAAAACCCCACTAACCCCAAATTCAACTTTGGATTTATTAAATTATGTACATGTGCACTAATTGAAAAACAGCTTCCTAAAATACACAGCCATACCTCTTTAGCCCCTACCAAAGACTGGAAAGTCATGATCTTGCTGGAAATAGTGTAGTACGTAAAGTATAAGCAACAGATCAGGATTGCGCGTTGGGAATTTCAATCCTAACTCACTTCTGCCATGGCAAAGCTGCTGCTTTGAATGAAACACTTGGTTTCTTTATTCCATTTCTTCATTGGTAATATTTTATTTGTTCATGAATAATTTTGCAGGAAACTGGGTCTTTTATTTAAGTGCTGCTTTAACTTGTGTCCTAGCACTGAGTCAAACTTGAGTTGTGCAAAAGGGTTCATGTACCACTGCCACTCATAAGATTGCTGGGAGTAATGTTTATCCAGTTTAAATCTGTTAAAGCACAATATAGTTTGTCATATGTGCACAAGCAAAATGCAGTAGATTTCTCTGCCAGTCTACAAAGAGCACCATGAGCAAGGGGTGACGAGGGAAAGGTACAGATTCTGAGGTTTGTACCAGCTGGCCGATAACTAGTAGGTATAATTTCTAGATTATCTGGCCACTCATCTCACACTCACCTGCAGTTCACCGGCTTTGGTGGCATTGCTCATGAAATACCTACAGTCTGGGCCAGAGAGTTTCTGTTGTTCTCCGTAAAAACAAAACAAGTTTATTACAAGTGCAGTTTTGTTAGCGTAATCATGCCCTACCCAAAGGACGTCCAGGAGATCTGTGATGGAAGTCTGCCTTCAGTTTGACTTGCGATAACAAACATCGAGTCGGTGCGGTAGAGGTTTTTCTTTATAACTCTCCCTCTTTGTAACTCCCACTTTTTATACTCTCCCTGTTTATAACTCCCACTGTTTTCAAGTAAGATATAATAGAGGTCCAAACACGTATTGCTGTTACATGTTTTCTGTTGTATGGGACAAAGAACCTGTAACTTGTGTTTAATGAGAGGCAGAAGCAACATTGGTTGATTCAGATTACTACTACGTATTTCATGTAATCCTACAGGGTTTTTTGGTGTGGGTTGCTTTTTTTTTTTCCCCTCCACTTATACACCAGACTAAAGGGGTTTGTGTTCTTTGTATTTTCAAAGTAATTTTTGATGATTCTGCTGTTCTGGCCCTGCTAACTTGGAAGGGATTTGTACAGCTAAAACCTCCGTTATATCTTTTGGAAGCTTACATCTGAATGCTCACTTACACTTTGGATTTCCTAGGGTTATTTTTGTTTGGCTTTTGTCACAAATGAGTTAAAAAAAAAAAAAAGGTAGAGTTTTATCTGAAAGGACTTTAAATTTAATTCAGGCTGTGCCATCCTCACATGGACAAAACGCGCTTTGGCTTCGGCATGAGTTTCACCTGATTAGGCGTTGTTGTCCTGGCCCACTTGCTGCGTTGCTGGCAAGAATAAAGGGAACATTTGTATTTTGAGCAGAGCAAGGACTACGGCACTGGGCAGACTAGGGGAGCAGCAGCAGTGTGGTTTTGAGGAATGAGCTAGAAATTTAAAAAAAAATTAAAATCTCTGAAATCTGGGCTGCGCAGGACCTGACAGCGCTGGGGTCGATCCCCTCTGCATCGGGCTTTGTGCGCGCTCGCCGTCTCATTAGCATGCTGGCTGGCCGCCGCCGCTGCGGCGCGTTGGCTTTGCTAGCTCCGCTAGCTCTGCTAGCTTACCAGCTGTTCCTGCTGCTCTCGACAATGTCCAGCGTGTTCGGATCACCGGGTTCCTGCGCTCGTCGCCGCGCATAGACAGCCTTTCCGCTGGGGATGCCCACGTGGCCGCCCGTCAGCAGCAGCACCGCATAAAGTAGCAGGCCCTCGCATGGCATATGGTGTCTGGATTCATACAAGATGCAAAACTATTCTGCCGCTAATGCACAATGACTCATAGCATTGCTAATTTTTCGAACAAAAGCCTACTTCCACACCCACACTTTTAACCCCTCAGGCTAAAAAGCCTCCTCTTTAGTTTCAGAGCCTTGGAAATGTTAGGAGGTGGCTTCTGGATCAATATATGAAACCCTATATTTATTTAAAGCGTATACAAGTTCTAACGCTTGTTTTAAATTTCAGTAAAACACAGTTTTCAAATCACTGGTCTAACATATGGTAATATTTTTTGTTGTTGTTCCAAAGTAGATTCATTGTCAAATGTTGGGAATTTTTAATTTTTTGGTCATTACGTACTACAAAAATAGTCAGAAGTCTGCATAGATGATAAAAAGTTATT
This sequence comes from Cariama cristata, assembly GCF_000690535.1. Taxonomy (NCBI): domain Eukaryota; kingdom Metazoa; phylum Chordata; class Aves; order Cariamiformes; family Cariamidae; genus Cariama; species Cariama cristata. Next base: position 93,430 of record NW_009609208.1, read on the forward strand.
TTCATTTAAGAGAGAATCAAAGCAACGTAGCTAGGAGATCTACGATGATCATGTATTGCAGCACAAGTCACCACGCCGCTTATTGTGAGAAGCTTGTAATAGCTGGCTATCTTCCCTATATAGTAGCTGTTTGGGGAGAAAAATAATACACTTTCCAACTAGAGGGAGCTGCTGGTATCGCTGATGCTGATTCTTAACCTTCCAGTTTAATTCCTTTGTGCAGAATGTACAGCGATCGTTTCTACGTTTTAATAAAATTAAGTTAAATTACCCTGAGTAATTTAGACTCAAAAGATGCGTCTTAATTTTTACAGTGTAATCATCAAATTAAACTGCAAAATTCAGAGAAAACTAGAGCACATCCTGGTTACATGACACATGAGTACTCTGCATGAAAGTGGAATTATATAGGTCATGCAAAGACTCGTTAGAAGAGGGAGTGAAAAGCTGAGGCTTGCTTACTGTTGTTATGAGACAAAAAGCATAAGGGAAGTATGAGCAGTCAGGAATGGAGCGGGCAGTGCGGCAGGAAGCTCCCGGCTTCCCTCCATCGCAACAAAGGAACAAAGGGACCTGTAGAGAAAGATGAAGGTGGCCAAGCTCGGCGTTTTGGGCTCCCCGTGAGCAACTTGTTACAAGGGGATGCTTCAGCAAGGTTCATGCTCCTGCAGGGAATACTTTTTAAGAAGTCCTGGCTTCAGAAAGTCTTTACTAGCAGATGGTTTGAGAGCTTTTGTGGGGCTGGTGACTCCACGCCAGCCTGCTGTGGGGTTCCCAATAGGTCCGGTGTGGTGCACCACGGCCGAAGCCCGGGTACTAACCTCAGAAACTGCGGTTTCAATCCAGTAAGGCAGTTCCTGTGTTCCTGAAACGGCACGTTCGCCTCTGCACAAGTGGTGAGAAGGTGCAGAGGATGCAGAAGACCATGGGCGTTTTCATGTGCACATCCCCAGCTATCCAGGCACTTGAGTTAATACAAATGTGTAATCAGCAATATAGGTTTACATCATTCTTCAAACTTTTCTTCTTTTTCTCTTTTAAAGAAAACCTGACTTCAATATGTGTTTTTCATGAACTGTACATGCCGTGATAGCTTCATTCAAAAGTTAAGAAATCATTTTCTAAACAGAAAAAATGTTTCTAGCTTTAGCTTGGAATTTTTTTAATTGCCTTGTTTCTCTCTTAGTAAAAATGAACTGCTGAATTCAGTGCTGACCATGCTTTGAGGAGGTGAGACTCGATCACCTCCTGGCATCTCTCCAACCTAACTGATTCTGTGCATCTGATAATAAGAGGATGAGGCGCATAATTTCTGTGCCTATTACATAAAAGCTACTTTAATGGGTAGCACCATACTCTTGTATCATTCTTTAAAGAGGAAAGGCTTTCCCTCAACGTGCGCTTGAAAAACTTTTAAAGACCTCTTGTTGCTGTGGACTTTTTTATTAGATTTGGAACATAAACATGGAGACAGCAAGAAAAGGGAATAGGAGAAAGCTACTTTTTGGCTGGCGTACTTACTTTGTATTTTTTTTTCTTTCCTCAGTATAGTACTTTTGTGTGTATTTCGCAGTAAGGTTAACTGTCAGGGTTCTAGTGTATAAACAGGAGCAGATGGCTTTTAATGATTTCTTAAATCTAATGCTAAGAAACAATCTAGTGCACGTATGGCATTTTCTGTTAAAAAAAAAATCTCGAATAATTTGCTGATTTTTAATACTTTCTCTGAATTGACTTGGGCCAGGTTTTTTTGAGGACCTGTAACTGTAACTTCTGCTGAACAGCTAGATTTATTGTACTGATTTAGGATTATCCATCTCATTCATTTTCACCTGCGTAACAATGTGGAGGATCTTACAAAACCTTGCTAGTGTACAGTTTGTTGGCTTCCTTAAACAAAATAGGCCTTTTCTTGCCCACCTTTCAGCTGGGCAAAGTAGTGTTGTTCAAGTAGCGGTTATTTCACTTAGAAATCTTAGTGTTAATCACTGTAACAAACGAACTTGGGGTTAGCTCAGTTTTTCATTACTATAAAGTCATGATACCAAAGGTGCAGCGTCATGAAAGTGAAATCATTAAAACTTAGAAAATAACTGCAAGCTAGCATGCACTTTTCTTTTCTCTTGTTCATGAAAGACCTTACCTTAACTTGTGCCATACCTGTGACTAATTAAACTCCTTGGTATGAAAGTTGACTTCTGGAGATTTTTAAGGGCTGTACAGAGGAGATGATAAAAGTATAAGGCTGTTACTTTGGGGAACAAGCACTGAAGCTGATGTTCAGAGACTTCACATATCGTAAGTGAACTCCTCCCCTTACTATTAATTTCTGTCTCCATCTTACCACCTTCCTCTCCCTGCTGCCAGCATCTATTACAGCTGGGAAGTTTGAGGCTCTGAAAACACTGTTTCCCACAGGTGGTTCCAGTGGTAGGAAATGGAAGTGGCTGGGATTATTTTTCTGTCCTTAATTTTTAAATAAAACTCTGTGTTATTTAAAGGTTTGGAGTTGTATGAATAGCAGTTACACCCACACGTATCAGTCTGAATAACCTCAACTACACAGTTTTCCACATAGCTGCATTTTCTAATTGTACTGGTTTTAAACAGCCTGTGTACCTGATCTGTGACATCTCCGTTTCACTGGGAAGATAAAAAGAAACATCGGTATCTTTATTTTCAATGACGTATTTAATGTGTGACAAAGGGTTCCTGTTCTCTTCCTTTCCGTAACTGGTTGTTTTTCAGGTCGTTGCTTTGTTTGCTTTGCTGTTGCTAACCCTTTAGGTACTGCAGTGCCCTGCCCTTTCCTATGGCTCATCAATCCTCCAGGATGGCAGAGAGGGAGAGTGCAACCCTTATAGTTAAATCACTGAGCGTTTTTATGGGGTTGGCAGAAGAAGAGGGATCGTTCCAATCCAAAAGAACTGTTTTTAATGCAGAAACGTTTTCTTTATAGGTTTTCACAGAGCCTGTTGGTTTTTGTGCTCCCATGTTTTATGACTTGTTGCCATGATAATTCAGCTCATCTTACAGGTTTCTCTAATTGTGATTGATGTGTAATCATTCATTTTATTGAACCTCATTAAGGTCTGCGAACCTCTGTACCAACTTACAGTAATTAGAGCACAGATAGCCATTCCATCTGTTCACAAGCACTGTTTAATTAATGAACTTTTAACGTGTTCTTTGCCTTGTAAAAGCCCTTAGTATTCTCAAGTTGTTGAATAGGATTTGCATGCCAGCATTTCCGTTTTGGTTTGTTTTGGTTTTTTTTTTTTAAAATAGCACAGCAGCATCCATTTTGGAATCCCAAAAGTCAACACACAAAGTACTGGGATCTCAGAAAGCAAAGCGGAGAGATTTTTTACTTTTAGTTTCTAGTTTTTATGTCAATTACAATATCTGTAAGACTGGTGTTTACAAATAACAGGCTCCCATGGACTTTAGTGTTCTTTCTAATGCTCAAAACAATTTAAAATCTTCCCTTATATCATACACAAGATATACAGAGCCCAGTAAACAAAATGTTTCATTTTAGTGCTTATTGGAAGAACATTAGAAATACAATGCATGCAGACATGCATTTTCCTCCTCTTATATTTCATCTTTTTGTTACATTTTAGAGCATCAGGACTGAGACAGCTTTGTTGTTTTTTTTGTAGTATTCAGTATAATGAGATTTTAGGATGGCGTGGAATCCACCAGTGCCACTGGTGTTATAGAGATTATTGTAATAATGGTCCAGAATTGCGAGAAAACAGTAGGACAGAAATTCCTAAATACTTTGAGTGTTTCTGCTGCTTTACCTCTGTGTGTTTTGACTGTGCAGTAACATGCTGAGTCAATGATTTATGCAGAATGAATGAACAGTTGCATTTTTTAAAACTGAAAGTAAATTTCTCTTCCCTGATCAGACAGAAGAGGCAATATTTCAAGAGCGTCAGGATTTTTAAGTAAAACAGTCTTAGAAGGCTTCTGTGTATTAAGAATGTATAGTCAAATAGTTGTGCTGAATGTGAATGCTAAATTACTGTCATGACCGACTTCAGAGCTACAGAGATTAGTAAAGGAGAAAAAGGAAACTTTTTCCTAGGGCATTTTTGCATTCATGATGTGTTGCCATTTTTTATATATGGCAGTATTACTGTAGTACTGTAGTTGTGCTTTACTTAACTTGGATTGAGCTGTGTGTACCTTCGATATTCAGGACAAGAATTAAGTCATACTGCTCAACTCTCTCAAAATCCTTTTCAGCATCCGAAGGCAGACCATCTGTCTGGTCCAGTCATTCTTTCCTCCCCCAGTATGCGGTTTAGCCGGTGCTTTGAGTAAGGCTGTATCTTGGAGAAGCAAAATATGAAGTTAAAGAAAAGTCTTGGGTATGGGGCTGAACCCACCATGTTTAGAAAAGTGAACCGTATTGCCTGCCTTCTAAATTTCAGGTGTTATTTGTGAAATGAGTATAAAGAGCCCCTGGTTTTTGTTGTACCTTCAGTGTGCTGTTCTGTAGCATTGTAGATGTCTTAAGGTAAGGCACAGGCCAACTCTTCTATGTCGTGACAGTTCTTGGCCACGTTAATCTTTTGTCATGGGTTTTCCTCATGCCATTGGCCTCTTTTGGACCAATTCTAACGTGAATGTCGAGTGTTTTCATTGCCCTAAAAGAGAGATTTCCAAAACAGTTATTTTTTAATTCCTTTTCCAATATTTCCATATGCTAACTCACCCTCTCACCGCTGCCCCCACACTTGAACAGTCCATTTAGGCAAATCTAAATGTGGTCCACTGCTCTTTTTTGTAACTGAAGGTAGTTTAACTTCCAGGTCGCTGACATATCTGCAGAAAAAAATGTGTTTTTTCTCAAGCTTTTTGGGAAGCACACATGTTTTGTTTGGGAAGGTACCAGTTTGTGCGAAGTATCAGGTGCGTGAGGCTCAGTCTTGGTGCCTCTGCTTTCTCCATTGGTGATGTTCTGCACATCAAAGACTGTGATCTTATTTAAATTTTTCTGAGATGTCATTCCACTGGCTGTGATTGAGTTATAACCAAATGAATTAGGCTTTTTTTAGGAACAAATTCATTCAGCATGTGCTCTTAACAAGGCTTTTTTATAAAATCACGCCATTCCTTTACAAGCTAATAGTTATGAGGATGCAGATCCATTTACATGAAGAAAACTTGGGGATGTCATTTCTGCGCAGTCCCTTTCCTGCTCTCTGCAAGCATTTGGGCTTAACAGTTTAACAGGTTGTCAGCAGAAAAGAAACATATAGACAGTCTTGGTGAAATTTTAGCAGCAAACAGAACATCGTGATGAAGGAATGAGAGGAGAAACATCTTGCCCTTCACTCATTTTCCCTTTCCCTCTCGTTCCTCCGCAGGCAGGTGCAGGTCCATCTGGATATGTGACACTATCTTGCAGCAATCCTCCAAAGCTGCTGTAGTACCTTCTAGACATGTATCTGCTGAAGAAACGCACTTAAAGAATTCTGATGACCTTTACTCTCCTTTTAGCTGCTTCTTCAAAGGAACAGAATAAAATTAAGTTTTGCCTAAGTGGAAAATGGGTAATCACAGTCATCCAATCTGTGGTGTTATGCTGCAAGAAGTAGTGATTTGATGGAGAGGGCATCAAGAGCTGTATCACTGAGGTGTTCTTGGTAGTATCGTGCTGTTGGCATGTGCTCTTGTTTTCTGGAAGTGCTTCTCTATAGGCTTTGCTGAGCAGAGAGCTGTCTAGATCAGAGTAGCTCCTAAGTGTTTGCTTCTCAAGGCTGATTGACACAAGTCTTCTGCAAAGCGAGAAGATCTATGTGCAGGAATCTCTGTGCTTACTACAGCAGAATGAGCATGATTAGTGTAATATATGTTGTATACACATTTGAGCAATATTTTCTTTCAAACCAATAAGCACAGGTCCCATTCCACCCTTAGCTAAATAGAAGTGCTAATTAAGTGACTTACACTTAAGGCTGTTCTATGATGATTTTAAAATTAAACTGATTTTAAAATGATGATTTTTAAATTAAACTGATTTTAAAAGCTAGACATCTACAGGAAGATTTTCATATTGCGTGTATTTTGTTTACTACTAATTTCTTAAATTTTTTTTTTTTAAGACTAAAATGTTTATAACAGTTTTTCTGTATGTTGCTTGTAAAATGTGTTTTGTGTTATTTGGGTTTATTAAGAGAGATAAGAAGGATGTCGTCCTGTCAGTTGTTAAATATTATTGCATGTTAATCCACATTTTAAAAGTTCAAAGACCACCCTAGCACATCTTTCTCTGTTCTTTCTGCTGTTGGTAAAGATGTCCTCGTATCAAGCATTCACATTTGTGTGAAAAATAGAATTCAGTTCAATCCATGCATAGATTGTCAGAAAGATTAAAGTGTGCATCATGCAATTTTTCTTCTTTCAGAAAGGGGCCTTTGATGTGCTAATGTTCACTTTCTCTCTTTTCATTCAGAAGTGCTGGTCATTGTTTTGAGCTGCAGAACAGTATCTGCTTCATATAGGCAGATTCTAATACTCTGGTAGCCCAACCTTGCCCAAGGTAGCATAATATAAATCTGCAATAATATTAATGGCCTTATACACTGGGATCAGATAACAGTGTGCCTGCACAGATAAATACCACGACAAAGCCAAGGCATTTATTGAAAATAGATGTTGCAAAAAAGCCAAATATTTAATTTCAAATAATCCACTTAATGTGTGTCAGTGTTACCGCTGTTATGCCAAGTCATGTAATTCGGTTTTAAAATAGAAAGCTTGGTGGTGCAATAAGCACTGTAGCCTATTAAAATCACTCTCGAAGACAAGGCTGTAATGTATTTCCAAAGTTAATTAGCAAGTGAAATTATTTGGATGGCCTCATCTTGTGTTGCAGTGAATATTTTCCAGCAAATGGATAAAATTTTGCAGGCTGCTCACAGGACGAACTCGCAGCTCACGTAGCAGGGGACTGATGTAGGTCATGACACAGTTGTAGGAACAAATTTGCATGGAGAAGGGTTGTTTCTAGCTACTCTTACTTGTGCCAAAGACACCGATTCTCCTTTTGTTATTGCCTGTGAAGAAATGGTTCACCAAATTCCTTGTGAAGATAAATGTGGAAAGTGTTAGTGTGTAACTGCGCAGGAGTTAGTTCAGTGTTGATTACATTCTGTAGAAAACAGAATAGTTGACAATTGAGTGATTAAAAACCTTCCTTTTTAAAATTGGGTGAAATTTGGTCATCGCGTTTTGAGAGAGTAAGATAAATACCCGTAAAGTAGCCGCCAGTGATGGATATTGTAGGAAAGTGTCATCTGGTATGCTGAACAGCTTTCTGCTCAAAATTCAGAAAATTTGCCTATTGTTTCTCAAGCAGTAGAAAACTATCGCTTTCCAAAAGCTGTCGTTTTAAAAACAGTAAGTTGCAAATTAAACAGTAAAGTAGGACATGTTCAAAGCTGTTTCTCGTATTGTTTCTTATTTTAATTAAAAATTAAACTTTAATTAAAAGATCTTAGTTCAGAAAGCTTATAGCTGGACAAGTATTTCATTGATAAATTTAAGACTTACAAATTGGAAGAAAACTTAAAATCCTATGGAAGCCTCCACTTGAAATATTTTCTAGTGAGGTACGATGGCAACAGCACGCAACATTACTGCTGCGTAGCTTCTTCCCTAGGTTGCTGTCCCTATATATTCTTCTCTGTTTGCTTTCACCAACTTTGATACTTCATTAAAAATTCATCTTCTGCTCTCTCCCTTTCTCTTCGGGATCCCCAGGATCTCCTTTTGTATCTGAAATGACTCAGCAGTTAAGGACTTCAAAGAACTTCAGAGATTTAGCTTAAGGGGCACTGTCTTCAAGAAATAGCATTAACACTAGGAAAGTGATACGGTTCAGTGGAAGCCAAGAACAAGAAGAAAACTTCCCGGGTTTTTGCTCAGTCTGTTTCTGTGATGTGGGCTGTGCAACCTGGACACCTTTCGTGTCCTGAAACTGGTTGAGCAGCCTGCCGCCCAGGCATCCCACAGAGGCTTGTGCACCAGGTATTGTGCGCCTTGGCCAACACGTTTTGTTAGGATCCTTCTTCCAATCTATAAAGCTGAAGGTGGTGAGGCAGGTGCTGAGGAAGGGTCAGCCCCTTAGATGATTTGTGGTCATCTTCAACACAGTACACAAAGGAGCAGTTCTGTGCTGTCCAGGGAATGAGATGTGTCAAAAAGATCTGGCAGGAAGCAGATGGAAAGAGCTGTGCAAAGCAGAACAGCTCTGCTCTTTCACTGGGGGCTCTTATGTGGGGGTTCTTTATAACCTTGGAGAAAGGGACCAGAGCTGCACTGTTGTCACCAGTTGCCATCCACCTCTTCTGCCCGGTGTCGGCTCACAGGGACCATGAGCAGAAGTTACTTCTGATTCTCATGTAGGATTTCCACTCGCGTCATAGCTTTCTCTACGGCAGCACTAGCTCACTCATTTGCCTTCTCAAATCAGATTAATTTTCCGTTCTAACAAAGTGCTGCCATTCTGTGAATCGGCCATAATCTCATCGCGGTGGAAGTGTGTACTCCATAACCCAGACACCTTGGTGACGGGCAGGAGTGTAAAGCCTTTGCCAATGCCCCATCGCTTGTGCAGAATTGCTTACTGATGCTTTCCCTGATGTGTTTCTGTGACCTCAATCTTCACCACGGGGACAGGTCATTTCACCTCTCTCCCCTGTGAAATACTGCAGTACGCTTTAATAGCTTTTAATTTGAAAACACAAAGTAAATACTCTGATCTGGAAAGGTCTCCAGTGGCACTTCATCTGTTCTTTCTGACCACCTTGCTGGTTTTCAAACCCCTTCACATTTTTTTTCTATAATCTCATTTCTTCCTACACGCAGTAGTTGTTTTTCTTTTGTACTGTCTTGGGGCAGTCATCAGCACTTCTGTTCTTGTTCCTCAGTGCCTTATATTACCTGTATACAATAGTCTGTTTTCTGATTGTCTTTTCACATTTTTTTAAAGTTAATTTAAAACTAACTAGTCCTAGGGGTTGAAACAGTGACTGTCAACTAGGGCTGCATAGCCAACCAAACAGCCCTTTGGCACCCTCCCTAGTATTCTCTCTCCGTTTGCACCATAATTTCTCTTCTGCTTGAATTTAGAACTTCGTTGTGTAAATAGTATGCATACAGCCCAGTCATTAACTCACCTCTTGCCCCATAATTGAATGTGATGATAAGACTCTATGGCCAACTTGAGTTACTTAAAACCTATGGGGAAATTTGTTTAGAAACAGTTAGAACATTTAGGAGAAGTTAATAGCAGTGAAACCTTTTTGTGAAGGAGTCTCTTACATTTTCAGTTTTACTTCCTCCCCTCCCCACTCACCCCCCACCCAAAACAACAACAGCAAACCACAAAAAAGGCAGATTTCATAAACATGCACCAGAATTTTAATTTACTCCTTTGGGGAAACGGAGAGACATCACAGCGTGCACACTGGCTGAGCTATGCAATGAAAGGGGAATCCATTCCCCCTACTGAGAGGTCACTTCCAGGGGGAAAGAAAAAAAAAAAAGTTATTTTAAATGCTGACTTAATCATCTGCTTTTGGGGATCAAATTTTCCTGAACCAAGCGCGTGCCCACGACAATGCTGTGTGAGCAGACAGTGGTGGGTACGTACTGCTGTACCTGTTGCAGGCTGCGTGCTTGAAAGAGTATTTTAATTTAATGGATTTTAAGCAACATTATTCAAAGATCAACAAAAGGCATACTGTGTTATATGAATAAAAGATTTCCTCTGGATACTTGTTAACCCTACAATGCCTAGCTAATGTAATTGAAGTGCAACCACCTGGCAGGGAGATTTCACAGTCTCAGCTGCCAAGGAGGGCCCCGGACTGCAGTACCAGGTGTTGGGCTCTGCCTGCCCGATTGTCACCAAGGAATAAACAGCACAATTGTGCCGGGCGGCTGGGGCGAGGAGCGGGGAACGGCTGCGAGCCAGGAACCCCGCTCCCAGGGCTCCCTGATGGGCTCAGGTAGAGCGGGAGTTATGGGGGGTTTGTATGGAATGAAAAAGAGGGCAGTGCAAAAGGATGGGCTTGAAATTAGGGCCCCCACAAAGCTCTCGTGGCCTAACAGTTCACAAAATCTGACCTGAGAAGGTATTTTTTGATGTGTTATATCTATTACCCAGAGCCCTGTGCCCAGAAGATCCCTTGCTCAGTGCCTAGGTCTGCTCTGCTTTGGAATATCTACAACAGTTAGCAATACGTTAGATTATAATTTTAAACCTCCCTCTCTTTTTTTTTTTTTTTTTTTTAATGTAAAGCTGGAACATCCCCACTGATTTCTTGGTGGCCTTTTTCTAATTTGTTCTTCCTTCCTATCCTCTGATGTAGAGCAATTTCCCAGCCTGTATCGCTGCAGCAACAAGTACGTTTAGTGTTGAGCATCTTGCAAATGGTGTCACTCGTAATGGATGTGATAATAAGCCTCACAGTTACCTATCCCTGATTATAATGAATGAAAATCATCAAGTATAATAGACCTGAAACTGAGTCATTTAGTGTTAGTCCCAGAAATAACAAAAAGATCTGTAATAAACTAGAAGGGACAAAATTATTTTGTATAATTATGTTTTGTTCTGGTTGTAGCTGCCTGATTTTATACTCTTATCAAACTGACAGTGATGGTTTATTAACCTTTAGTAGGTGAAAAAAATAATGATTATACATTCACCTGAAAAGATTTTCCCTTAATCAAAGAGTGAGATTTTGAAGGAGAGATTACTAGTCCATTGGTTATATCCAAGGCACAAAAGTGACCTTTGTACATGTGCGACGGGAAGTGAAATCCCACACTGGTAAACTCCAGAAATCCCATATGTCCGTGTGCTGCGGCCGGTCTCGCACACCCAAAGCCCTTTGGCTATGGGACAGTATGCGCTCGTAGAAATCAGGGTTGTTGCACTCGTTCTGGGAGGGATGCGAATCATACATGATTAAAGGGCATTTCAATTTATTTTTTTCTAGACTATATGTTAAGATCAATCATGGTATATCCTCTTTCAAAAATCAATAATAAATATTTGTAAACATTTATAACTGCTTCACAGTTTGTAAAATCTTGTATTTTCAGAGAAATTAAGCTTTCCAAGGATTTACACGAGAAAGACCTTTAATTTTGAAGAGCTGGAAACACGACTATTGAATATTAAGAAGTCAAATATATTTGTGCGAGTGATACACTGAGTATTATATTCTTCTAAGCAAGGGAGTAGTTCATTCATTACCTTTCATCAGGCTTACAGTACTTTTTACTCTTCCATTGGGTTGGTTTAGCAGATGGCTACCTTCATTGCAGGCAAAAAGAATGATTCAAAACTAACTGAATTACAATTTTTGTTTGAATTTATTTAAAATTCAGAAATGTATTTCCTTTTGTTCATGTACACTTAGATAACAACCATCTCCTGACTTGTCCTTGCTGTATTTGCACCATTTAAATAACTCTTGTAGCATCTTGCTCAGAAACTTGAAACACAGACTTTTACCAGCCGATTTGTAGATGAATATAATCTTAGCTGATTTATGAGTCTGGAATTGCCAGCCCCTCCTCCCTGCCCCCGAAAATGATATATGCAAGCACACAATTAAGTGTGGACTCTTCCCCGTTTAACAAAGATTTTCTAGGTAATTTTATCATCGTCTTATCTCGCCGTTCTGTAGGGCTGCATGTTTAGCTCTCCAGTAAATTAGTAAGCAACTTAGAGCGTTGTGGCAAGAGTGTGTTATACATTAATCACACCCAGGCGTGCATTGCCTTCACTGCAAGGAGCATTACGGTTTCACAAAACCACAGTCAGTAGTGCAGACGTTTCCTAGGTAAGGCAATTTTGATGCTGCTTTAGAGAAAAGAACAGCCAGTTTACAGGGAAAGGTGCTTGGGATCATGGCTGCTTGAAGCCATCCTCTTGTTTTGCATGGTCTGGGCGGGGGTCTGTGGGGAGCGGTTTGGGTGGGTGATGCATTGGTGCGTAGCTAGGTGAACCACATTCCTCTCTTCAGTTACGTCAACTACTTTGCAAAGGTTTTCCTGCTTTTGCACTGCTTGTTGTCTATAAGCTGTCAGAAATTATCCCTTTTTCAACTTCCAAAGTGTCTAGATTTCTGAAATGAATGTGCAGGAAAGTGTTTTGATAATTTCTGCTCGCTTTCCCTTATCATTTAAATGTAATGTTAAGACAAAAGTTGACTTCTGATTTATGGTAGCAAAATTATCTTGCAAGTTACTTAATTGTCTTGTAAGTTGGATGAACAGTTCTCAAGAATTTTGAATTATAAATCTGTCATTATCTCCCTCTTCCCTTGTCTCTGGTTGTTTAATTTTTAAAGCTGAGAATGACTTAGGTTATTTCTGGTACATTCAGGTTTTGAATAGTTTTTAATATGCCATTATCCTGGGAGATTCTTAACTGCATATTCACTTTGATACTGCTGTGATGGAGCTTGAAAATACGGACTGTGAGGAAATGCAGTGACCTGTACCCTTTCTCAAGGTGCGCTGTATAACAGAGTGGGCTGAGGAGCAGAGCTTATGTGGCATTTGAATATTTTTAAGAGGCAGTGTACCAGTTTGGTGACATTTCCGACCTTAGGTGAATATGCTTGCATTTGGAGAATGTGATGGCAGTAAGTGTATTAATGTTAAAATACACTAAGACGGGTAGACACGCACATGTGTTTAGAGATACGTATACCTGTAAGCCTATATGTATCTATTTGTGTGGTTTTGTATGTGTGATGACCAAAGTATAACAACACATTTTGGAAAACTTTTATAAACCTCTTTCTTATGCTTTTATGGGTTGTCATTTTTTTTTTTTATTATAAAATTTCAAGGTAAAAATTACTACTCACAGCATTTTATCGTCAACTGATAGCATTAATAAAATAAACTCACAGACTTTGCTGGCAAGTCTGTGCCTTTCCTAAAAGTCTGAGTAAAACATGGGAAGATCTGGTCTAATAGCTGAGTGTCCCCCTGCCAGGAGCTCCTTTGCATTTATGGGGAGAGAATTGCAGCCCGAACTGTATTCAGCACAGACTGTGCTCACTGCAGAGCATCCCAGCGAGGAGGTCCGCCGGCTGCCCCGGCTCCACCACCTCGGGATTTGGAGGTTCACAGGATCCCTCTGAGCTCCATCTGGAATTTCATCATGGGGATGCAGTGCGGGTTCCGGCTGAGTGGCTAGCTGTGCTCCCAACATGGGTTCTTGCTTAATAAGCAAGCAGCTGCATTCTGTATTTGCTTTATTTTTGAGTGCCCTGAGGGTGAAGGTACATGTACAGGACATCACAGCAATCTAATCATGAGGTACAGAGGCATAACTCACTGAAACAAGGTCCATAGGAAAGAGAAAAAATTCTCTGTTCCTCTCCTGTGTAGACTCAAAAAGTAATTGCGGCAGCTGTGTAAACCTCCAGGAACAGCCCAGCGTTTAAGGAGAAGGCGCAAGGCTTTCACTTAACCGTGCTGCTGCCTTTATTTTCTGGTTACAGCTCCAAGTAAACATTCCACTATCTGCTGTGCGTGTTTTAGGACCAAATTGTATTATCTGACTTGTCCAGAGGAAGTTGCAGCCATATAGGAGAGCCATGTGATAAACAGCTCCTCTAATGCCTGCCTGCCTCACTTATCTCCATCAAGACTATTAATATTTCCAGCATGTAAGCAGTTTCCAACCGCTATCAAATGCAAACAATAAGCTACCAGAAAAACTGTTTCTGCTTCTCCTCCAAACTTGATTCCCCAGTTAATACATGTAGATGGCCCAAAGTTAAAGATGCTAAAGACCAAGACTAACCAAAGGTTTGGATATTTTGTAGTCTGCTACTGCTACCAAAAACAGATGCTTCATCTTGTGAGGGAGAGAGAGTTTCTAGCTTTGGAAAAATGAAAAGAGTTCTACTTAAGATTTGAAAACTACAGAATTCCTATTCATTAAAAAAATCCTAATTAAAGTCACTTTTATGTTTCTAAAACATACCAGTTAGCTGAATGGTTTTAAAAAAATAAAATTTACATTTTTTTAAATTATTAAAACAGGAGAGACAGGAAATATGTTGAGGGAAAAAAAATTGAGACCCAAGTTATTTGCTAGTTCCTTAACCACAAAACCTTCCTGTGTAACTTCTAAATATGTTTTTCAGTCCCTCTGTAGCTACGTCCTCTCTAAAACGCAGGTAATAATACTCCCCTTCTGTATGGTTTTCTCTCTTAAGTGTGAAATGCTTGGACGTAGCTATCCTGCTTTGGAAACTAAAAAAAATTAATAGCACGGATGCAAGGTGCTTCCTACAAAGTAGGTGGAGTACCAGAGCATTCCTCAGCATATTCAATTTATCTGTGTGGATATAGCATATTTGTTTCTCACTTAGCATGTTCTGGTCCTTTAGCTTCCATTAGGTCATTCAACCTACCAGAGAGGTCTCGCATTTGGAATACGCTGAATAATACCCACGTGGCTTGACCATCTGTAAGTGGTGAATTAATCACAAACACTCGTGGACAATGTCTTCATGTTGCACATTCAGATAAGCTATATTGTGTGATAGCACACACTAGGTCTGACTTTTAATTAAATATTTGGTTCACACATGCTGCAAAAGTGAGTGAGTTAACAATTTGCTCCTTAACCTGACCCACATGATGCAATCTGCGGGCTCTCAGAGAGCATCCATGTTAAGCAGAAGGCAGATACGCAATATGGATAAACCCCGCTAGTAATGGTTTGTGGCTTTCGGGTTTGTAGCTCCAAAACAGCGCTGCCGTCTCCTAAACAGTCTCCTCTTCTAAGAGTTGAGTCACTCCGTCACTTTTTTTCCTCTGAAGAATGAGAATTACAAATGCCAACCGCCCAATGCAAGCAGGCCTGGGTTTTTTCTCCATAAAGTTTTGGGGAGGATTTTAACACAGTACTGTATCTGTCTTCATAAGCCGTTGTTTCTGCAACCGCTTGCATGATACTTCTGAAGTGATTGCGTGTTGGGGAAGGACATCGATTCACAATCTGGCATCTGGCTTTGTATTAGTCCGTCTTTATTGCTGTTATTACAGGGTTGAGGTTTTCAAAAGTTCTCATGATTTGCCCAATAAAAGCTATCAGGAGTTTTACCATCCCTCCCAAAAGGTGGTGTGGGCAACTTAGAATAGTTTAGGTTGGAAAGGACCTTTAAGATCATTGACTCCAACCGTAAACCTAGCATGGCCAAGTCCACCACTAAACCACTAAACTTTTAATAGTTCTGAAAATCCTACTGCTACAACCAAAAAGTTGTTAGAATAGTGGTTTAGTGGAAAAACTCGAGCTTGCAAAAGAAGCCTCCTCTTCCCTGTAATGCACATAAGCTGTAACAAAGAGGGTAAAAAAAGTAAAAGGGGATTGTATTGCTGGTATGTGGCTAACAGTAGTAGACCCAGGATAGTATATTATCCCTGTGTGCTCAAGCAGCCAATTTGAAGGAACTGGAAGGGATAAGTAAATGACAAATAATTGAACCTTTGTACCTTTGCCCTTTTTCCAAGATGTCCAAAAGTAACAGCTTATTAGTGGAATTACTGAAATAGGTGCATTTCGTTAGTGTTTGAATAAAATTAAAACTGCAACAAAGCACGGGGGAAGCATTGCTCGGTAACATGTGACCTTTCCTCCAGTTATTTATCCCTTGATGATCACCCTGTTTGTGGAACAAGCCAGATAATTGCAGAACATGAGCATCGGCAGCTGTACATACACTGATAAAATGGAGACGGCTACGGTGTTAATAATGATCTCTCTGAAAATACGACCTAGGGATTTGTCTTCTGCAGTCATTCGGCAGCTTTCCTTCTAGACGTGGACAGTGAAGGTTATGCTTGACGGCAGCTCCCTTTCTTAAGCTCCATCTTGGTGCATAGGCAAAGGCAAGATGTGGCCAGGCTCTGCTCTTAATGAGGTTCTTCTGAAGGTCCATCTTTTCCTGCAGCCTGCACTGCCTCGAGGAAACCAGCAGATCTTCTCGACCCTCCGCTCTCTGGGCCTCTCTCACCCATCTTCAATTTTGCAGTCTCCAGGTTATTTCCCTGGGTGAATAAATACTTTGTTGGAGGAGATGGCCAGAAGATAGTTCACCCCACCGCCCTCAGGAGAGAGGACCTCTACATCTCTCTGCTCTGGGGCACTGGGAAGGTAACTTTCAGTTAGACCTGAGCAGCTTCTGTCTCTTTAGGGTATCTCTCAGGATCAGATAGGGAACTCTATGGATACTTCTAGAGAAAATATATGTTGGAGGAATCATGCCCCACTAATTTGCTGGCCAAAAACTTGTATAACTGAAGTGATGGTAGTTCTTGCAATACACAGCTCTTTCAGAAATAGCCTCTTGGTGGTTAAATCTTTATGTGCCCTGCAGAATGATTTACCAGTTAGGGCTTCTGCTGCACTAACTAATAATAGGCAATTATGTCATCATTTTAATCAATTGAAATATTTTAATCAAAGCCTTATCAGTATGGTGAAGCATGGAGTACAGCTGCTAAATGGACCTTGGATATGCAGAGGGCTGATTGCACAATGCAAAACGTACCATGCCACTTTTCTAGGCATTTTTCTTGTGTTTCGCGGTTTTACCACTGGTTTGTGTACCACGATAGTGATTAGTTTCTGCTGTCTTAGGAATGAACTCTATGAGAACAAAGTTAATACAGGAGGTGAGATGCATTTCTAACTTTATTTTTTTTTCCAACAGAGCAGGTATGTGGAACAGGAATACCTGATAGGAGATCATCACAAGTACTCTACGTTAGAATAAAAAAAGCTTCAGATAGGGATCACCGTGAGTGCCATTAAAGTACAGAATTGTATTATGTCAGGAAAGGAACCCCTTGTTCCTTCACTCCTGCTACGAAATGATCAGTCTGTAATGGTACGATGTATCTGCTCCCAGGGGCTTCCCGCAAGGAGGAGTACGAGTAAATTAAGATGAAAGCTTGTTTTCTGCCTTATTCATAATAAATGCAAAATTCTTCCCTGAAGCACTTGGCATGACTAATATGCCATGTATTTTTGATATCCCAGAGCGGCAGGCGAGTGCTTCTGCCAGACCGGTGGTTCGCAGCACACCTTGGGCCACGTGCTACCTAGCAAGCAATGGGAGCCAAGAGCAAGCAACAGAGCGGGGCTCCGCACAGAAAAGCATGAGCCGGAGCTTTTTGCATCGAGGCACTTTCAGTATGATTTTTGCTGTTAGGTTACTTCATTTCCATGGAGATGGTTTGAAACCACATGAAACGTGGTTTTGTTGTTGTTTTGTTTCACTTTCCTCTTTAAAGCAATTAATGGCGACCGTCTGTGAGGAAACAAATGTATTGCACGGTGCGTGTTGGAAAATGCTGTAGCAGTCTGCCATGTTACTTGAAGCAATTACTGGTTATTTTTTATTCTGTGTTATGGCGGTATCTAAAGCCCTATCCACATCAGTCAGGACTGA
>NW_009609209.1:0-10364 GCF_000690535.1 Cariama cristata
TATCTAGGCCCCACTGCAAGGCCTCTTGGCCCTCGAGCAAGCCAACAGCACTTCCCAGCTTGGGTTCATCAGCAAACTTGCTAGTGATGTATTCAACACCTGCATCCAGATCATTTGTAAGTGTATTGAACAGCACTGGCCCTAGAATTGAACCCTGAGGAACAGCACTGGTGACCGGTCACCAGTCAGGTGTAGCCCGATTCACTACAACCCTTTGAGCTCTGCCCTTCAGAGAGTTCTTCACCCAGCACACTGTAAACCTCCTCCTCCCACAGCTGGACAACTTGTCCAGAAGCATGTTGTGAGGGACAGTATCAAAAGCCTTGCTACAATCCAGAAAAACTACATCCACTGCCTTCCCTTCATCCACTAGGTGGGTGACTTTATCATAGAAGGGTATCAAATTAGTTAAAAAGGACTTTCCCTTTGTGAATCCGTGTTGACTGTGCCTAATGATTGCATTATTCTTCAAATACCTTTCAGTAGTACCCAGTATAATCTTCTCCATATGTTTTCCAGGAACTGAAGTTAGACTGACAGGTCTGTAGTTGCCTGGGTCTTCCTTCACACCCTCCTTGTAGACTGGAATAACACTGGCTAGCTTCCAGTCAGCAAGGACCTCCCCAGACTCCCAAAGCCTTTGGTAGATGATCGAGAGGCATCCTGCCATAACATCCACTAACTCCTTCAGTACTCTGGGGTGAATCCCGTCAGGCCCTACGGACTTGTGAACATTCAGCTGATACAGCTGGTCTCTTACAATTTCAGTGCCCACAAATGGAAAGTCACTGTTCCTGCAGTCTTGGTCCTCCAAATCATGGGACTAGGTGGCCCAAGGTCTATCAGTATTATTAAAGACTGAGGCAAAAAAGCATTGAATGTCTCTGCTTCTGTCTAGATGGAAGTGAATATAGGGCAACTGTGACTGAAAAGAATAGAGGAAACTGGAAAGCAAAGTACAAACAGAGGGATTGCCTGTATCTTTCCCAGGTTCCTCCTCTGAAACTCTTCCTCCGGAAAACAACAAACCTCGTTACCACTTTGGGGAGTATATCCCTTTCTTTCCTATCATTTATCCACTTCCTTTCTTCTTAACCCTCCTCTTACTCTTGTGATACCTTTGAGGTTGAGGAGTCTGCAGAGCTGACTGTCAGTATTAACACTTCCTTGAAGGTGCCTTAGTGACATTTCATATCTGCCCAGTGTTGACAGACTGTTCCCTGTGTCTGAGTGTCGCTGCTCCCTTGAGCTGCATGAAAAGAGAGGTCTGGGAAGGGTCCTGTGAGTTATATATCAAAAGCAAAGCACCTAATCCTGGTTTAGGAGTGGACAGGCAGATAGTCACATTTCAATTAGGTCAGCAGTAGAAAGCTGAGCACTTAGGCATAAATAAAGACCTACATTACCTGCCTGTGTCAGTGCTCACCTCTCTTTTGGGAAGTCATCTAAATCTCATCCAAAGTCAGGGTAAAATACCACCAATGACTTAAGTGAGGTTTGCATCAGGCGACCTAATTCAGGCATGTTCTTTCACTACTCTAAAAGATAACATTGTCTTTCAGACATTGCTACAGCTCCAAGTGCTAGGAGAAATACTGAAACAGAAAATCCAGGTTCACTAAGTATGTTAACGAAAGAGAAGGCTTGGTGCATTTTCACTGTTGTGTGAAATCACCACTGAGATCATTACCTTAGAGACAGTTTGCAGGTATCTGCCTACATTTTTCTGCTGAGGCAGATGTGGCTGTATCCATAGGTTTATATTAACTCTGAATATCTTCTTCAGAGGCTTAGCAAAAATAGGCTATAAGTTTCCCTGTTTTTCAAAAATATGGGGTCAAATTCAGGCAACTAATCATTTGTGTGCATCTGATCGCCTAACTTGGTCATATAATTATAAGCTTACTTTTTCTCATACATAAAATTATCAGGATTCTAGGGTGAGCAATTTCAGTTAGTCAAATGAGGCCTTACCGTCACAGAGTACATTTTATGATCAACAAACACATACCTTCTTTCAAAATTACATCATGATTTCAACTTTCATACCACTACAGGAGTCAAGAATTCAAAGAAGCTATGAAACCTTTTAGGCATTGCTAACCTTTTAGTAATCAAGTCACTCTTTTTAGTCATAAAGGATTCCTTTTAACTTTGTGTCTTTCAGGCTGCCAGACAACTCCACTCTCAATCATCACATTAAATATGAAACCATATTAAATCTATAATATAAAGAACACAGCAAAGCATAATTCTTTAAAATGGCCACATTCAGTTTGAACAATTCACAGCAAGAATATGAAATCAAGAGACTTCAATTAAACTGTTACGCATCATTTTCATTTCCAACATGTTACAGCAAAAATCAGCAAAGCAGCAAGAGATATTGAACAAGGTAAATGATTACCTAGCTACTTCAAACCCATGTTTAAAAAAAAAAAACAAAAACAAAAACAAACAAACAAACAAAAGCTTAATGCTGATGCTTTGTAATATTTACCTACCTAGGTAAAGAAAAGGCAAACTGCCTTTACATACACAGAATACAGAAAACAATGCAAGATTAATTGGGCTGGATTGCTTCAAAGTACGAGGATAGCTGGATATTAAAAGATGACATATCTGGCTTACTATAATTTGCTTCTTGTGAATGTAACCCTCAGAAAAACATCTACTTTGTTTTACATGAGCATTTTCAAAGAAATGAAGTAGGGACAAACCCTGAAATATCTTTCCCAGAACCTCTGCTTTTCAGGATGTTTCCATGCTTTACATAATAAACCATTTCGCCTCTTTTCTACTGCAGTGTGCAGAAACATATGCGTTAGTGGCTTCAAGAAAGCAGTCTTTACTAACTTGACTAACACAATAGTTAGGTCCCTTGTGTAACATTCTTTTGCTGACTTGCTATTCTGCACCCTGTTATCAAGTTTTGATGTTTTCAGCTGTTTTGTGCAATATGTACCAAGTAGGTTTTTTCAAGGCCAGATACATTAGTTAGATAGCCATAATTCTTGCTGGTGGTACAAGTGTCACAATTATTTTTTTTTTGCTATAATACTTTTAATTCATTAAGGCAGTTATGACAGGAGGCTTGCCTTCAGCATCAAGGACAGAAAGACAGACTTTACTTTATCACGCCCATGGGAATAGATTCTGAAATCACAGAATCACAACATATATATATATATATATATATACACACACGTACATAAACACACACACACACACACACATTTATGTTGTGTAATGCAGATTCTGAGCTATCTCTTGTTGTAGAAACCTGGTGTTATTTCCACTTCCATCTCTTTGAGTACATTGCCTTCTGTGCTCAAATGGGTATGTGGAGTAAATATTGCAGACTTTACCGCATTGCACCTCCACTCTTTGCATGAATTCAGGGTTCATACATCCCCTGCCTCTTTTATTGACTCTCATCTACACATATAACAACAGCATGACACATCCCTGCTGGAGTCCGTACAGTAACAGGACATTTTTCTCTGATAACGTAGTTTTGTGTCTTGGTGAAAAAAAGGAAGGTGAAGTAAACATTCCTGAGAAATGATCTATCTGTAGCACCTGTAGCCAGGGAGATCCATAGGACACCTGTGTGAATCTAGTCTCAGCCCAGAGTTTTATCATTGCTGTTAACATCAAACAGATTTTTCACATCTTTGTATGCTAGCCAGGTAATAAAATTCTTTTTTTAATTGGTGTAATTACTCCATGAAGAAAGACTCAATAAAATACCACTAGTTGCTTAGTGTTTTGTGGGTTTTGTATTAGCAGACAAATAAGTTTATTTCCTTTTCTTATTTTCACTGAAAAATTGATAGCTAAAAGTAAAAAAGTAAACATTGTGAAGTTGCCAAACTATTCAAAATCTGAGATTTCTCAAGTGCTATTGAGGGCACTATTGCAAAGTAACAGGACTGCATAACTGAAAATTCATCTGTAGACTTGTTACAGTACTAAAAGAACCACAACCACACAGTTTTCCTTTCCAAACTGATTTTCAGATTGACAAAAACTAGCATTTGTGTACCTGAAAGTTAGCTATGTATCAGTCAGAAATAACAGACCAGTACCGTTTCATACTGTATTTGCACGATTGCATTTCCTAACATCAATGAAAGATACTTGTGTTGATATAGGGCTGTTTTTCCTCCATTTTGTCCTCCTGAGAATTGCCTTAGATACATTTCTCTGCCTTCTCCCTTATTTAAAGAGATATTCCTGGAAGAACATTTCATTGTATTTTTATTACATACTTTTCCTGCTTCTTATTACTAATTGTTTGAACTCTTTTTTTCTTTAGATACCTACAACTTTTTTTGAAAGGCTAGTGCTGCTGAGAGTCTCAGAAAGCTTTCTCTTTCTCTTATTGGGTATGTTGTCACTGGCCTAATTATCTGAACCTGATCAGAAAGAAGGCTAACCAACAAGACGCTAAGACCTTGACCCAGAGGACATTTGGAAACAGCAAAAAAAATTCTTTCAGTTTAAGAGAAGGGTACATAGTCATACATTGACTTGGAAAAGTTCTTTATTAATAAGTCCAAAGTAAAAATGGGCAGAGAAGCCTACTTGAAATCTCTACAGAATGATGTCTGCCATCTACACAAATCAAGTAACTTGCAATTTTAATGGAGCTTAAGAAAAGAACAAGAACACTGGTTTAATATTTGTTGTTTTTCACCTCCTCCCACACAAAACTAGAAGGATTTGAAGCCCATGTCAGCATTATATCCCTAATTTCACCTTGTGATGATACTGTGGGGTGACAGTCCAAGCGTATTTCCTGAGAGTTTTTACAGAATGACTTTTAGGGTATAACACAAATTTTAATCACAGTTCTTAAAGCATTATAACAAGAACAATTCCACTAACTTGAAATGTTGCTGGGGAGTCCCTGCAGATGACTTTTTTGTTCACTAGCAGGGGCGACTTTCCTGATGTTTCAGTGCAAGCCCTGATAAGCACTGACCTGTGAGTTATTGATTGGTTTGGATGAGTACAATCATAAATCAGCCCTGAAAACAGGCCCCAGCTCTGTGAGATTTAAATGAGGTCCACTAAAGAGAAAGATAATGATAGATAGATGGAAGAGAAGGATAATAATAGTTTTCCAACAGTGTTACAAAAGGACTTAGAAACCACTAAGATGATAGTTCCTAAAGTGGTTTGCAGAAAACCCACATCTGTTTTACATCTGCTCATTGCAACACAGATTGCTTATAAAGCTAGTACTTTGCATTTTGATAACTTGCTAATTGAAGAATCCCTTCATCCTTTAAGAATATAAATTACAGCTTGATGTTATATGCCTCATTAAATAACAGGTGTTTGGAGGACAGTTACTTAACAGAAACTCTTTTTAAATCTCACCTAACTCTTACATAAGAAAGCTTATGATCTTAGTGTACTCAAATACTTAAATTCTATAAAAGTTCTTCATCTGCTGGTAAGATAAACTGTTCATCAGCATGTAATAATAATTTTAGTCTAAGCATAAACTAAACCAGCTTGTTGACTGTTTTGACTCAGTATGTCTAATCATATAATTTCTTAGGTTTCAGGTTTCACGATGTGGCACTAATTGTTCTGAAATGGCTTCGTTTTAATTGCTGACATTTGTGTTTTAATGTTAAATCAAACCGTATTTCCATTAATACAAATAGCAGCTGGGTGGAAGACAATGGGACATCTCACCTCAATTACGTCAGAAAAAATTAATCAGGAGAAAGACAATATAATTATATCAAAACAACTTTAATGAGGTACTTTAATTTCATATATTATTACACCATACAATTTGTACCTGATTTAGCGAGCCAGCTAATTTTTTATTATTCATCTCAAAAATAAGAGAAGATTCTACATCCACAATTGGTTTTACCAACAAATTTCTGCATGCCAAGCTGAACAAAATGTATGATCAAACCCCACAATTTTAATAACAAAAGAACACTCTGATTAGTTTGACTTCTGTGTTGTAGTCTGATTAAACGGTGATGTCTCCCTGCAGATACTGTGGAAGTGAAACCATGTTTCCCACCTATCTTGTAATGAAGGAATAAGTTACACAAGAAAGAAAGGGAGGTGTCATCCCGAATATAGTTTTTGGTCTTGATCTCTGGAGTAGAAATGTTGAACATCTGGCAGTGTCCAATACTTCACATAGTATGAACTTGACATAGGATATATATTTTATCTATATTAGAATACTTCAATATCAGATCATTTTTACTGCATATTATGTTTAATGTGTTTATATATATATTCACAGTAAGTATTAGAGTTAACTGAAAATTTTAGGTATTTTCCCATTAGATGATACCGTTCTATCAGAAGTAAAACTTTCTACAATCTGTTATTATTCAGATTAAGTACTTTATAGAAGGAAGTAAAAAAAAAAAAAAAAAGACACAAAGCAATTCAGTGAGATCAACTTTTTTCAACCTAAATGGAATGAAATGCTTTGGCTTTTTTCCATTTCCACTTTCCACTTGCAATCATCCCAATATTTTTACATTAAATTATTCCAAATAAGCAAATAAATTGGCACTGATGATTTATAACATCAAAAATAATCTATTTTGTAAACTACATTTAAATGAAAATAAGCAAAAGTTTGAGGTGGTTCTCCTATTGCACATGAAAGTGATTTTTGTGTTTTAAAATAATCTGTGAAATAGAAATGAGAGCTTCAGCCCATGTTGACAGAGTACAAAACATTAATCCAGTGATAAGATCTCAGTATTGCTATGATCATTGAAATTGAGTAAATTTCATGGGATAAGAAAGTAAGAGAAGCATTCTCAGAGGACTGGATATATATAGGGCAGAGTGAGATCCTTGTTATTCACCCAATTTTCATCTCCCTTTAAGAACAGCCTCCAGTTGTTCTGTTGTGATCCATACTCATTTAGGTTGGACTTTGTAATATTTCAAAGGGAATTAAAAATGAATAGAGATGAATGGCAGTGACTTCTAATTGGGTTTCCTCAGTGTACAAGAAATTAGGGCTTATTTTCTTTTCAAAGATGGTCTTCCATATTCCAGTCAATCTTGAGTCATATGCACCTGAGGCAGTGCAGAGAGGTCTCCCGGAAACAACACGCATAAAAGCTTCTGCATTTCCCTTTCCAGAAGTTCAGGGTTTTTCTAGCACATTATGCTCCTCTCCATACCACATAACAGAGGGATGCATGTGGGGTGTTCGGTTTATCTTGATGCAGAACTCATTGCTGGTTTCTGGATGTAGTCTGCTATCTGCGTGATGAGGGGGAAAAATGTTCATGAGTCTGGTGTACAAGAAATTTCAGTGTTGTTCTGCTCGTATAAATCAGTATACATAAACTGAAGTGCTAGAGAAATATTGCAGAAGAAGGAAATTTCCTTGTTTTAAAGCTAAGACAGAATGAATTGTAAATATTAGTCTCCTTTAACTTTCACTGATTCAAAACAGAAGGCATACAAATCTGAGGGCAGAATAACACAGATTTATTTGTTCATTTTTTTACTCAAAAGTTCACATAAAAAAACCCTTACCATACTCCATTCTATGGCTCCTTGCATTAAAAATTAATGTTCTCTCACAGGGGCCAAGGGGATAAATCAGAGGGATGAATTCAACATTATGCATAAACAGATTCCTAACCTCCACTTGGTAAGTGGCTCCCTGTGTAGAGGGGAAATAAAGCAACATAAAACTTTAATGTGCACATGCTGATGCCTTTCAGAAAAAGTGCAGGTGGGAGCTGCCTTGCTAAGAATAATAGGATGACTGTTCAGAAGTTGTATTGAATCAAAATTAATGTCAGCATATGCATTTAACACACAGGACATCTGAAAGATGGAGCTTCAAAGTTCAAGCTATTTCTGCTTCATTTTGGGGAGAAAAAAGTGACAGCACATTAGACTTAAGAAAAATTTTACATGTTTGAGTTATCCATTGAACACACACCAACCAAAAACATGTTAACCTTATGCTGCAGTTTCCGAAAAGGAAGTCTATCAAAACACTACAATAAAAAAGCAAGGAGAATGTAACTGGAAATGCAATATATATGTCAATACTACAGCACTTAATGATGCTGTAAAGTTTCTCTTTTTTAAAAAATATTGATTTACAAATATGAACTCAAGAACAAAAAATAGAAGAGAATAAAAAATCATTGCTGTGTTAATTATAGCAAATGCCATTATAGAGCTGAGTGAAATAATTCCATGTGTTCTTAGGTTCCACTAAGGGAAAGTATACTGATAATAGTGTTCCATTTGTCAATCACAATTAAGGACTCAAACACTTTATGAGCATCCACTTGATTTTTCAAGTTGCTGCACTTTTATCATAGGGAAGGTAAGTCTTAGTAACGTGCCTAACTTTATCATTGTTCACCTGCTTACATATAAAATAATGGAAAATTTAAAAGTCCAGTCATATACTTCAGTAATTTGCACACCTCTCTGGTGTCACATACAAATTTTCCTAATATTGCAGTTTCGCCTGGGGTCCTATGGAAGTATTTGATGGCTGATGTTAGGGTTTGCTCTCCTGAATTAGTGAAACAGAATCATGAGAAGGAATCAATAGTACTGAAGTGAGGCACTGAATTTTTCAAAGTTTGCTTCAGACGTGTAAAATGGTATTACCTCTTTTCAGTCATATGATGCAATTGTTATTTAATCTGTAACAATTTTAGCTGTAGTTTTAGAACACAACAGCTGTACTATGTGAGTCCAGAGGTGCATATTGCCCAGTTTCCTGCCTCCAGTTGCATCTGTGAACAAATGGGTTAGAAAGAATGAGAAAGGACAAACCACGTGATTCTTCTTCCTAACACAACTTACTTCAAATTTCAAGAATATTTAGCACAGAGGACTGCCTGAGAGCATATATTTTGTAACCATGTGCAGATCCCAAGACTTTAAATGGTTTTCTCTTCCAAGTACTTATCCGGTCTGCTTTTTCATTCCTTGATGTGAACTTTAAGCCTTCACAACAAACTTTGGCAGAGAGCACAGTTTGCTATCTGATTGATTATGAGCCACTTTCTTTGGTTGTTTTGAACTAGTCTCCTACTAGCATATCCTGGACATGGTGAGAAAATCGATTCATTTCCTCCATGACATGATGATTTGTGGTCTTGCATCCAGAAATCCTTCTAATCCCAGTTAGAGAGTCCTAGTTTACCCAGCCAGACCCAATACAAAAGCTGCTTGTTACCTTTGATCTTCCTTATCCCTTTCTGAAGTTTCTCCACTTACACTATAGATTCTGCAGTTTCTTTGTTTTTAAGAAGAGATCAGAACTATGTGCACTATTGCAGAGACAACCGGCAAAAAGAAGTCCTCTCTTTTGCTTAATTCTTTCCTAACAATTTCCAATCTTTCATTTGTTTTTGATGTCTAAGTGGTTTTGATCATGAATCTGACATTTTCATGGAAATATACAGCATTTAGTATCTGTAAATACACGTTTTGAAAATCATCTCCATGCTATGGTAAAGTTCAGATTTATTTTGAACATTCCATCATTCTATATTGGACAGCATGTTGTAAGACTGCCACAACATATGAACACCACTTTATCCATGTATCTGTCCTTACTAATCCCTCTCAGATGGAAACCAAAAACATATAGATAGTAGGTGACACACACAATGTTTGCAATGACATGCAAGACCAACAGGGGATCTCTATTCTACTATCATATAACTTGGACTAGGCATTTTCTTTCTTAGCCCATCTAGAACCTCATCAAGTTTGACAAGGCTTAGCAGCTAAATGGCTATACTATTTTTAAGTTTTACGGAGCTGTGTAAATTATATGCTGTTTTGCCTGCTTCTCTCAAAACAACTAAGTAGTCCCAGGAAAGCCTATGAGGCCCACAAAACATAATCAGATTGTAACATGTTTTTACCCAATATTTCAGAATTTATAACAGGATTCACTTATTACTTGACAAATCAGAGGTTTTCTCCAACCAAGATCCCAGACTACCTGCACTCCCACCCTCAGCACCAGAGTCAAATTACAAAGATGTAATGAACACAATATCCTTCAGACATTGCATATAAGCAAATCCTACCAAGACATTCTTGGCACAATATTACCCTGTCCTCATACAGATTATTTTCCATACTACTCCTACACTTCATACCAGGAGCAAGCAACTGATAAAACACTGAGATATAGCTAGGTTTTGAAGGCTTATGGGGAGTCTGTGTTCTGAGGACATGGACTTTTTAATGAAGAACATTTCCAACTCCATAAATTTCAGAGCCCCAGTCATTGTCAAAACAGATGGGTTTTAAGTGCTAGATAAAAAATAACTTTTTTTTCTAAGATAGGG
>NW_009609209.1:10395-18531 GCF_000690535.1 Cariama cristata
TCTTACTCATATTTCTCATCAAATGCAATACTTGCATTTCTTTCAGAGCTTTCCACAGAATTTCTTGTAAAGGGAAGATATTCCACGATTCATTGCTTTTTTCTGTTGGTCTTGCCTTTGCCTCCTAGAGGCAAAGAACAGTGCAGGAGGAGACTTTACCTCTACAAATTCAAGCAGAGGCCTCCTCTGTTGCCCAGAAGAAGGGGCATGGCTTCCATAAGGTGGGAAGTTTAAAAATATTTGTTTCCATTCAACAGATGCTGAGCTAATTCTAAAGTTTTCCTTGATGTTTTGCCAAAGACACCTACTTAAGGTTTTTAACCTTTCCCGTACTAGCTATTCCTGTCTTTCATGACTGTTGATTCCAGCAGACATTGCAGTGGCCAGCACTATAAGACTTCACGCTAAATCAGTGCTAATCTTTTTGTCAGTCTAGCATAACACACTTGAATGGTTAACCTGGAGCATCTTTTCTTTTATTCTCCAGTTATGAGCTTTCTAGGACAAGGACCACCCTTCTGTTCATGTTGTATGGCAACTTGCACAGAGGACTTTGGGTTCAATTACCAGGTGTCACTGTAAAAGGCAGATTAAACAGATGCAGGACACATCTAGATACTCATCTGTCAAGTCAGGCTTTAAAACACATTTTCCCATATTTTTTCACTTGTATTGCAATTTCAGAGATACATATTCTAAATTTGTCTTCAACTAAGTGAAAGCTTAGACTTCAGAGCATAAGATGGTAGTCTTTTTCCTCAGATTTCCCTGCCTTTCTCCTCATCATCCTTGCATGGATCTATACAAATTTGAGTCTAGCAGCATGTTCTCTTCTAAATCAAGTATAATTATTTATTTCTTGCCGCACTCATTAGTTTATATCATTTTATCTGGGCAACTTTAAGTAGGCAGAGGAATTGTTACTCACCTTAACAGACAGTTTTCTTTCATAGAAATACTGCTTCAAGATAAAGCCTGTTTCAGGGGTTTCATACCATGTTTGTTTTTCAAACTTCTAATCCTAAAGATCAGCTGTCATTGCTAGAGCCATTCCAACATGAAACGTTTATTTGATGTGATGTAGCAAACAAAAATTTAATTTATTTTTAATCACCTGTTGTTCTTGTAAGTAATCATAATCTAATTAGTCTTGATTTCAGACAGGGATGTTGTCACATGAAATCCTATGGTTACATTTCCAATTAATAACATTTTCTCCAGAAGCCCTGAAATGCAGCATTTCACTATTCAATATTCAAAACTCCAAATTGCTTAAATTTCTCTCCAGACCTTTATTGAAGACCTTTTAATACCTGTATTGAAGACAATTTAATAATGCTTCATGTTAATGACATGAATTATTGTACATAAGAGTTTTTTCCCTATGACATCTTAAGCAATGGCTGAAGTGTTAATATACGTGTATATTTTAAATCAGCTAGCAGATCAATCAATAAAGCATTTCTTTTATGTAACTTTTAATTCCCCTGTAGTGCATTCTTATGCAACTTTTCTCTTTCATAAGCTACTGAAATGTCATTTATGACTAAACTTAAATTAATTTTATTACATGCATTTCGTACCCTTGATAGAAAAGCAGTTCAGTATTTCACCGAATCATTGACAGTTTGTACTCAACTCTATGCCTCTCTCAAATTAAGTCCTCTCCTTTTTTTATTGGGGAGACAAAATTAAAAAAACCCTCTCTGTTAGCTGGATTTAATGCACATTAAACCTTTTAATGTTCTACCTGCTCACTTAAATGCTTAGAAACTCAAGCTCTTCTGAGATAAGCAAGCAATCTACAGTGAACTCAGATTTCATATTCTGAACAAATATGAAGTAATAGCTCAAGTCACACAAGCAACGGAGCAAAATGAGTTGAAAGGATGGGGCATGCAAAATGTGATCTGCATCACTTTGGTTTGGCAGATCTCTTTTGGGCAGAGGCAACTCAGGGGCCTGAAAATCAAGGGCAGAAAACCTGAACTGCTTCTTGAGAGCTGAGGTAGCACCCCACACCATGCAGGGTTCTCATACCACTAAGGAAGCCTTGAGAAGCCAAGATAGCTGGTCTTGGTACTCTTGGGATCCAATAGCTCAGTCAAAAACATCCCATCTGCAGAGTAGCATTTATGTTCATTTTTCATTTTTCTTTGACAAAATTCACTTTTAAAAAATTAACATGGATATTTTTCCTCCCTATATTTGAAATACCTTGTCCAGGCTAAAGAACATTATACACTGATATGACAGGAAATATTCTGAAAGGAGAAAAAAAGGGCTCTGAAAACAGGTTCTGGTATTTGCCTCTGCATATGAAACCCGTTGATTAAAAGAAGCCAAACATACACCACCTCAGGCAATTTCAGCACTAAAAGCCAGAATCCACAAGCCAGTGATTTCCTTAATGGAAGACTTTTAACATTTCTTGTGGGAATATCAGGCACTTGAGCACTGTTGAAACAAAATGTCACTTACAGTTTAAGAAAAACTACTGTCAAATGAATAATGGCTGTTCAAGGTACGTGTTATCTATTTCTGCAATTAGCAGAGAAATCCTGTTGTAAGACTCATTTAAAGCATCAGTTTTACTGCCACAGGAAAGCAACATGTGTTAGTTGCATTTGGCAGCACCGCTGTGTTGTAGTTAAAGGCCTGTCAGACTTACTGTTATAAGGCTTTATTTTGAGAATCTTGAAACTATGAGACACAAATTTTCTCCAGACGAAGTCTGCACTCAAGATTTCCCCCTGGGAAATTGTTCTTATAGAAAAGGAGTCAGTCAAAGGGGATTTTTCTTTTTTAATGTTAAAAAGATTAAAATCCTAAACTTAGGTTGCAATAAATTAAGCAGATGTTCATATTCTGCTTGAAGCGGTGGATACAAGACGTAATGACCAGACTCTGTCCCCCTCAAAGTGATGTCCTGAACACTCAGTGTATTGTCTCCCACCAGGTCACATGCTAACAGTGCTATATATCTTAGGAGTCTGCTGAGAGGTCTTTCCACAGAGAAAGTTGAATAAGGGTACAGTGAGTATATCTGTACTTTGCAGTTAAGTACGGACACATGTCCTTGAAAACAATTTCCAGAACTAACTTGTTTTTGAAGTAGTGGTAGAAAATCTCTCTCCATATAGATACGTAAAATCTCCGATTCCCAGGGCATCTTCTCTAGCATGGCTATTTTAATGTAGAAATGGGAATTGCCAGCAGGTATGCACAACATTTCCACGATGACAACTCCAACATTCACTGTGCTATAGAAAATGCATCGGGATTGAAAACCTCCTGGCTGTTAGTCACCTACATGTATGAAAAGAGAAGATAAATAAGTGGACATCACAACTAGAACAGACATGACAAAGAAAAAGAGCACTGGACAGGGACATGACAGAAAATGCAGTTTCTAATCCAATATCCCATATCTGTATGCAGCACTGTGACTGGATTTCTGGATCCTAATATGAGCTACACCGCCCCCATCCCTTCCTTCTCCTTGATGTCTCCAGATCCAGGCCCACAGGACAGACGTCAGTATTTTTTGCACCGCATCCCTCATCTAGATGACATAAAGACCAGAAGTCCAGGGCATGCTCTTGCCACATCAAGTCAAAGCCACGAGGAGATTTACTGATCTGCTAATCCAAAGATTCAACCTGAAAAATCAAGCTTCCCTTGAACAGAAAATTTGGAAGATTTTGCTATATTTTGTGTATGTGTATACGTGTTTAGAGACTTCCTTAAAAAAGAGAGGTCTCTAGCTTTTACCATAAGATAGGATACAGATGTTAGCTTTGCAAACACTACCTTTTGCACTTTTAATGGTATTTACTATCTGTCTGCAACATACATAACTAGGCCATACCAAACACTTTGCACTATTAGGGAACACTATCTAGACTGCAATGTCTCCTATGAGATAGTCCTGATGGAAAAGGAATGTATTTACTTGACATTAAGTATAATAAACAAGCCTCAATAATGTACAGAGAACACAAAATTGATGGCAGGTAAAGTTTCCCTGCTGAATGAGACAGGAGATTTCCTCTGAAGTAGTTCTCTCTGTACTGTATTTCTTTTATAATCTGGCTGACCCTTTTATTTGGAGTCTGCACTCAGGGAATTACGTGCACTTCTGATTTCTTACTGTCGTGGATGAATTGGTGCTAAATAGCACATATTGTGCAAGCAGATTGGTCTGAAGGAACGTGTTTGTTGGAGGCAAAGCGTGGCCTGGGTGCAGAAGAGAGTGTGCAGCTGCATGGTTGTGCAACATCCTCTTAGACATTAATAAGATGTGATGTGACTTTCCCTGGGAGAAAGTCTAACACAATGCAACATTCCCATCTTGTTAACTGGCATTACGTAGTATTAGATTTTCATACAATGACATTCACTGATTTGGCATCAACAAATATTTTCTTATACTAGCTTCAATACAAATCAGGTACTCAGTAAGAAGAAAATCTGAAACAGTACATTTTGTGTTCTTGAAACTAGATTTCTAGCATTACTCATTTCATGTTTCCTGTTTGAGTGTATTACATCATATTCCACATGAATGCATAAGTTAAAAGCAATAGCAAAATCTTTGTATATATTCCATGTATACATTTTAGTGGAATTCTTTCTCTACCCCATAGAAGAAAAAATAAACCTCTTCCTGTTATCCTCATAGTTTCACTTAGAAACTCTTGCTTGCATGGTCCAAAATAATATTAATATTTTAAACATTTTGTAACTTATTCTATGAATTGTAAACTTGCATCACATCCTTGATAGTTTAATTTGGCGTATTCTTACGATAAAAGAAGGAGAAGGTATATCAGAAGAGGGATTCAGGCCTGAGGCAGCAGAGACAGTCAGTGCAAATTTAAGTGCTTTAACACGCTTTAGTTCATCTAGTGGAGGCCTGGGGAGAGAGCAAGGGCATTGAAAAACCAGTGACAACTGTTTTTTAACTGTTCCATCTCTGTAGGGATGATGAAACCTAAGATATCTTTTCTCTCAAAGTATGAATGCCCTGATTCCAACCTCATTTTTGTATTCCTTATAAGAAGAGACATTTAATAAATTGACTACAAAGCGAATCTGAAGTCACTTTTTTCTCTCCTTCTACCCTTGTAGACAAAACCCTTGGGTTTTTTTTGATGGTATGCCAGTGAAATGAAAAAAAAGTCCAAGGCATAAATCTGCATT
The DNA here is from genome assembly GCF_000690535.1 of Cariama cristata. Taxonomy (NCBI): domain Eukaryota; kingdom Metazoa; phylum Chordata; class Aves; order Cariamiformes; family Cariamidae; genus Cariama; species Cariama cristata. The sequence continues at coordinate 15,601 of NW_009609209.1, forward strand.
CTCCAGCATACCCTAAATGTTGCCCTAAGCCATACATTCCCTTTTTTCCTTCATTCCTGATATAGCTGACATAAGACTCAGAGCTGTAATACAACCGCAGGGCTTCACACAAATTACACATAAATGACACATACTCAATCCATTTAAACGCTAAGACCATACTTACTTCTCTAGGCTCCATTCTTTCACTGCTGCATTTTGCTCTGGCATTCAGGAGCAAGTGAAGTTTTGTTTCTGGAAGCAGTCAGTGGAGAGAATCTCCAGAGGACAGAGACCTCACAGAAGTCCTTTGCCCCAGGGCAAATGATGCTGGCAAGATGTGTGTATCAGCACACAAGAAGGCCCTGTATAAGTGTGCACGCTTCCTTTGTGTAGGTCAGAGTGTTACAGCTTTGACATGAAAACAAAGTCAATATAGGTGGAATATGAGAGGGTGTTTGACAGAGAGGTTTACATCTTTCTACAGACATAGCTGATTTGTTGAAATTCCTTGACTGTATAGTTGCAGATCGTGAAGTCACTTTAACCTTCGTTTTTTGTAGGTTAGTAACTGTGTGTCTGTTGCTGCAGGTTTTTTTCTGATTGTGTATTTTTTCCTTACAGGATTGGGTTTTCAACACCCCCTTCCCCAGTAGTAATTTGATGTACATTGTCACATTTAGCTTCAGAGTCAGTCAAAAGAATAAAATGCGGGATTGAATATGTACTTGTTTCAAATATATTAACTAATTTTGTCACTGAAGAAGGTAAAATTAACTGTTGTAACTAAGACATCAGTCAAGAATTTGACTCTGAGTCTAGCTTTTTATTTGCATTAGGGTCACAAGCTTATCAGAAAAACGAGGTTACTGAGGTGTGAATTTGAAGACACCTGAAAGTGACACCTGTTTGTGTTACACCGCTCCAAGGCTTCTCATTCTCTTATTCTGTGAAGCCTTTCCAGTCCAGCAACTCCTAAGAGCATTTAAAAATTTATTCTTCCTCGACAAGTGCTGCTGTTTACAGTACAGCTTTCAAGAGCTGACAGGTATGCCTTAGCGCACTAATTTATTTATCTTATTCACATGCAAAGCTGCACACAGCTTCTTCATGCTGTCTCCGGTTGAGAACTGAAAGCACACTATAGCCAGTTGGTTACTGAATTTTGACATGGAGCCATCCATGGCAACTCAGCTTACACATCAGAGTCTCTGAGTAACTCCACTGCTAAGTGCAGAATAGGGCCTGGGTGATTTGTATGTTCCTGTTCCAAAAGCAGTAATGAGTCTAGCGTTTACTAAATCCTGTTTCTTGCAAAAGAGAGTTTCAGGACATACCTTCAAAACACTTGTTTTCATAAAAAAGCAAGGTGATTCCCTGGTGCTTGTAGCTTGTGAACCCCATAGGTAATTTTGTAAAATATTTCCAAAATTAGCCAAAATAACAAATTTTCTAAGAAATGTTATAGAAAGTGGAATTAAAAATAGCTTTTTTATATCATCACCAACATAAAACAGAATATCAATCTTTCTGTTGAAAACAGAGAAGTAAAGCATGTGCTTTTCTATTTTTAGAACCACAAGATGGAAGTTAAGTTCTTCTTTCAGGGGATGCAACCAGTTCACTGTTTCTTATAGACTTAATCTTGCCATTATCTGTTTCCATTTCTCTTTCACTTATATGTTTACAGTCCTGTCTGATATTTATTCTGACAGTCTCTGGGTTAATAACAAAACTCTAAAAGATATTAGTAATCTTCATTGACAAATAGGCATAGAAATTTCAGAAAATGTCGACCATGTGTTAGGGCTCCCATTCCAGATATTTCACTCTGCTCCTCAAAAACAAAGAAATTCCAACCAACCACTATTAAATATCCTTAGGAAGGTTGCATACAGAATGTTCATAGGTATAGTGAAATTCACAGTCACAATATAGTGTTTTGAAATGTATTTTCCTTGCTGTGGCATGTAATAGTTCATGCACACACTTCCTTGCTCAGGGATACTACTAAGAGGAGATAAAAATTCTGCAAAAAGCCAGTGAGACCTCCTGCCAGGACACAAAGCAATGCTCATGGAAAATAAAACTGCTTATTTTATCCTCCTATCTTTCCCGCCCTATTTCACCCCGTAAAAGCAAGTGAAATGAAACAGGAGACAGCGAGAGCAAGACACCCGGTGGAGAGAACAAAGAGCAGCAAGCAGAAAAACATCTGAAGGGAGAGTTGATAAAAAAATAACGTACCTCTCCTGAAATACCTCCATCCAACTATTTCTATCTGGTGTGTTTGGGGAAGTATATTCATTTGTATTTAATGTTTTAAGTATGGTTTTGTGCTGTAACCATTTTAACAATGGACACATTTTTTTTTTGTTTCTACTGATCATGGTTTCAACTGTACTATATCCAATGACCAGGAATCCATCTTCCAGTGAATCTGGAGTTGCAGTGTGTCCTTGTAAGCAAAAGGATGGTGTGCCACATAAGCCAGACAAAGGAGGAAAGTCTGCAATGGGTTCTGTAGTAGTACGGTGAGGTAATGCGCTATGATAACTAAATCTGTACAAATAAAATTTCACCTAATTTTTAAGTAGGACTGGTGACCAACCAAGTAAATTCACTAAACCTATTTCCTTTTCTACTACCCTCATAAACTGAAAGTCAGAAGAATAACTGTAGAATTTAACACCAACATTCAATGTGGAATAAAACGTGTGCCCAGAGAGTGGTGGTGAATGGAGCTAAATCCAGTTGGTAGCCAGTCACAAGTGGTGTTCCTCAGGGCTCAGTGTTGGGGCCAGTTCTGTTTAACACCTTCATTGATGATTTGGACAAGTGGATCAAGTGCACCCTCAGTAAGTTTGCAGATGACACCAAGCTGGATGGGAGTGTTGATCTGCTGGAGGGTAGGAAGGGCCTGCAGAGGGATTTGGACAGGCTGGATCGATG
>NW_009609210.1:0-24152 GCF_000690535.1 Cariama cristata
CATCCCGGTCTCAGCACCCCGAGTCCCTCTCTCCGGGCGCGGGGGTGCCCTTTGCGGCGTGGTGGCAGTTGTGTTCTCAGGAACGGTGCGTGGTGGGAGCTGTGATGTTTGGGCATGACTGCGGGTTCACAGAAGTAGCTGACTCTTTTCAGGCAATTCCAAATTGTGGAAGTCCTTGCTCTGTCCCGTGGCCCAGCACAAGGAGTTGGGGGTGAGGATGTTGGAGCCAGTGTCACCCGTGACTGCTGGAAGGGGTGGCAGGGCCTGTCCCGTGCCCTTGCTGAGCAGGAGAGATGACGCAGGGCAGTTTGTGTTCGTGCTCCTGGGCAAGGAGACCGCGGGGCAGGGCTGGAGCCCCTGGGCTAGTGGGAGCCCTTCAGACAGGGGTGGGACTCCCGTGCCTCGGGTGCTGGGGAGGAAGGTTCAGGGGTTGAGTTGGTGCGGGGCTGAAATACCAGTCAGGCTGAGATCTCTTTGTTCTCTGCTGCTGTTAGCTTTGGCCTCCCCCGGGAATGGAAACCTTGCAGGGAAGCTGTGGCTGGCTGGAAACACTAGTTTTTGTGGCTGTTAGACTCTCCTCGCCATTACATCTGCTTGTAGACTTGTAACGTTATTTCTTTTACTGTGCTGTGTAGGAAATTGAGTCTATTTCTGCTTAAATACTGGGGTAATAGAGCCTGCTATTTAGTGAAAGATTTATGTAAATAGCTCTTTGTTTCACACGATTGGGCCTTACAGAGTGTAAGTTACATCGATAATGTAATTATGCCACTGCTGCCATTTCAAAGCAGCACGTTGTGGAGAAGCCTCCAATTTCTGTATAGAATAGGACTTGAAAACCTTGCGCTTTTTAAATCAGCTTGTATTCTGCAGTGAGAAAAAATAGTAGAGCTGGATTGTAGAACAGCCCGATCTGGAGTTGTCGACCTTTTTAGCGTAGAACCCAAGATTTCTTTTACGTCAGAATTTTTGAGCACCTATTATTACACATCATGATTGCATTACATAAACTGAGCTAGACTTAAAATGCAATTTCCCCACCATTCCTAAAGCTTCATGTTTTGTTTAATGTCAATCCAGTGGTCAGTATTTCTTCAGTCTGACTTTTGTATTAGCATGGAGGTTACAGTAACTTTTGAGTGTTATTTGAGTTCAATAAATTACCTTGCGCTTTTAGAGTTCATTATTCAGGCAAATGTCTATGACTTTTTGCCATGGAGAGTAAGGTCCTTGTAGCCTTCTGTGTCTCATTTCTAGCCAGAGGAGTTTTGTAAGTTCCAAAATAGACTATTCATCCTTAGAAGAATCCTGCTTGTGTGTGTACATTTCTTGTATAGGTTGCCTGTAGGGCAACATCCTATATAATTTTGCCATAATTCCTTTTTGGTGGGGGTCTTGGAATGAGAATCCCCCTCTTCCAGGCTTGAAACGACTCGTCTGTGCAGCCTAAGGACAATGAGGTTACCTTGAGCAGGAACAGGCAGTAGCAATCCCTGGTCCTTGCTGCACACCGGCCCCTGAGCAGAAGAGCGTGCCCTCTTGGGTGCCCACGCTGCAATCTGAAGTGACGTCCCGCCGTCACAGTCTTCTGGCAGCTTTTGCAGGACAGTGAAATGTTACGTACCAGAGTCTGCATTCAGGTGATGCTGCACTGTACCTTTCCAGCTTTTTGCTTGAGAAAATACATTGCGTGGCTGAACGTGCTTAGTGGCAGTGACAAGGAGCGAGCTTGCTCCAGAAACTCAGGACGCTGTTGTTCTGTGCAGAGTGCAGTGTGGGGGGCTTTGGCCCATGGAGCTGCCATGCTGCTGAAAGCTCTGCTTAGTCCTCATTTGAAAAATGTGGTGCGGGTCAACAGCTCGCGTCTTTGTTTCTGTGGTATGGAGGGTGTGTAGGACGTGTCTGTATGCTGCAGCAAAAGTTAGCATCTCCCCTTCAAGTGATTTTTCTCGTAGCAGTATTATGGATTTTCTGTTTGTTTTCTAATCTTACTTACTAAGCTAATCTTACTAAATTCTTCCTTTCTGCTAACTTGAATAGAGACTGCAGATTGTTAATATCAGGTTGCTTGTACCTGTTGAGAGAAGCTATGAAACTGCTTCTGACTTGACAAGTGACAGATAGCAATTTTCTTTTACCCATGTGAGAAGTGGTAATCTTTACCCTATGCATTTTTATCCCAGTATCCCAGTCCCATGGAGAAACATGTCATGGCTGTAGAAACAGTGGAAGAGAAGACAGGTAAGCTGCCTGACTTTTCTTACACAACTAATTAAATTTTTTGATAACCTTTAAAATTAATTATGAAATAGTTGTATTTCAATAGAAGCTAGGCACTGCAGACATGCCTGGGATTCCTGTGTGCTGGACATTGTGTAAGAGAGACCAAGGAAATATTACTGCCCCCTCCCCAAAGCCTGTGTTTTAACTACTTTAAGTATTTGAATTTTCAGCTTATTTCGAGGCCGCTAGACACATTATGCCTGGTTTCTCTGTAGTATGTTCTTTTGTTGTATGGTTCCTTGGTGTTTCTGTGATAATTTCCATCTGCCGTGCTCTACAGATCAGCTGTAAGGCCCCTGGAAGGAAGCACGGTGAGCTGTGTGGGTCGAGCCTCAGGCGCTCCACAGGCATTGCACTGCTTGCCTTTCGTGATCCCTGCCTTCGCGGGGATCGCTTGCTGTTTCACTTCCCAGATAAGGAGGTAGTTCCAGGGATCAGAGACTTGCGCGGTGGCCTTGTAGGATGCTGACAGTCAGAGAGCGATCACAGATCCTCAGTCTCTCACTTTATCAGTCAGAATTCCTGAAATACAAAAATCAGATGCTACCATTTCCCAGTCGTATTGACAGGAAAATAAATCTGCTCGTGTCAGAGCGCAGTTGTAAGATCAGGTCTGCTGACACCGTGTGGATTTTTGTTCTCCTGAGGTTGCAGGAAATGCTGGCAATTAGGCACTTAAAGTAACATGCCTGTGTGGGGGATGTATTAAACAGTTATGCCAGCACGTGCGAAACAAGTACCATAGGACTTTGCATGGAAATAACCACCTTTCTTCCTAATATAGGAACTGTGATCAAATACTCATTTTGGATGAAATAAGAACTTACAGACTTTAAATTTTTGGTCCCAAATGCTTTAATCCCTAAAGTTTTAGTCCCTAAATTCTTAATCATACCTTTAGACATGTCTTCTATATTGCAGCTCAAGTTTAATGGTGGCTGTTAATTCCAGTTTATGCTGTCTTTCTAAGCAAGTTGTTAGTGAGGTTGCCCGGAGATTCAAGAAAGCTGAGCATTAGTGCTGTGTCACCGTTTTTTTCAAATGCAGTAAACTACTCTTTCCAGAGAATGCTTTTCTGCTCTATGTTGCATGGAGATGCTTCATAGTATTAATGTGATGTGTTTGTTAGAGTTCTGAAAACCAAACCCCATGAAGATTTCATTTCACAGATCCCACCAAATGCGACTGTTTGAGAAGGTACTCTTTTATCCCAGAGAAGTCTTTAACCTGGGCTGTCTGCCAGTTGGCTTCTCATTCAGTAGCATTCTGTTCTTGATCTGGGTCATTAAATATTAAAAGGCAAAGTGATTCTAAAAGCCAGCCGTTTTTTGGAGATACTAAATAGCTGTAATTTGTTTCCTAATAGATAGTTTTGTCCTTGTCACTGGGTCCAACTCAATACAAAAATAAATGTGTGATGAGACAGGACTGTTCTGTAATCTCGTACACAGTGTGTTTGCCCAGAGAATGAGCCTGAGAATATAGATTGGGGTGAGGATAGAAATAAACTAAAGCTTAAGTCTCTGTGTTGGTCTGGTAGCTCAGTTTCCCGAGCTTTAATCTCACCCCAGTCATCGTCCACCTGATGCCACTGGGAGCAGGGTTCTCCAGTGGGTCCTGCCGGACTCTGCCGGGGCTGTGGGAAGGAGTCCTGCATGGTCCCACGCAGCCTGGCATGGACGCAGCCTGCAGTGCTTTGCTACCCAGCAGCACCAGTATCAATGCCAGTAAAATGTTTCTACCACATGCTGGATAAGGGGGGTCTGGATCGCAGTATTGGATGCAAATACCCTCCTCCTGAGGCAGAGTGCAAAAATGCCTGTAGCAGTCTGACTTACAGCCCTCTGTCTGCAAAGCAGCAGAAATACTGGGTTACACATTAAAAAAAAACCAAATCAAAACAAAACAAAAAACCCAAAAAACCCCCACCGAACCAGATGAAACCTGTCCCCCCAATGCTCTGTTAATTTGCCACCATTTCTGCTTGCACATTTGCTGTGCTGTGAAGTCTTCCAACTACTTTGTTTTTGTTAAAAAAAGGTAATATTTGCTGCTGTAACTCTTCCCTTCTGATTTTCTTTTATCATCAGATTTGTCTACGGGGATTATTTACCGGAGGAGAATTGCAATGTGCCAGAATGTAATTCCTGAAATTTTAAGAAAGGTAACTACTTGGAGAAATTCAGTCAAGTTGTAAAACCTTAATGCTTCACTGTGGTTTATCTTCATAGAATCATAGTTAAAAAAGGTCACATTTCCTAATGTTTTTTTTTTTAAATTAGAAAAGTTACTTTTAAAAGAAGAGAAAAAATTTCGCTAGGAAATGATTTTATATTTAACTTGAACGGACAAAATTGTAGCCTTGAGCACACTAAGATGTAGCTGGTGGTGGTGGTTGAGTTACACGCAGTGATGGGCTTTTAACTTTTGTATCTGGAAAAAGTAAAGCTGTTTTAAAATATTACCTGGGCCACAGTGAAAGTACAGCCATTTCCCCCACCCCAATATAATAATCTTATTGCTGTCAACACTCATGATTTTGGTGTGGTAGGTGGTATTTTTATAAAAACCCAGTCTTGTGGATCTCAGGAAGAAGACAGCAGCTAGTAATAAACACTAGGTGATTATTTCTAACCTGAGCTTGGGTATTTTGGATGTCTGATCCATGACTCCTGAACACATTGGGTTGTAATCTCTCACGAAACTATTCTGTAAGTGAATTCAGAGGGAATTAAAATAATACTTTATGTGCCTGTAGCATGTTGTAAGTTAACTATGGCATCGTAGAGTCCCTGTAAAGAAGATAAGATGAGGCTGTAGAAAACATAAGGACCTGGGTTGTGCAATCCTTTAGTGTATGTCTCCTGTGTCTCTTCTGGTGACAGTCCTTTCTTCGCAGTTTGTTATGGGAGGAGAATTAGCCTTAATTTATTATTTGTTGTTTTGCAGAGTATCTTGCAGCAGATAGTCTGTATACAGAAAAGTACATTTACATTCATGCATGATTAAATAATTGTACTATTTCACAGCCTGCATGCTTAAAAGTATGCATGTACTCTTTTCCTGGTGCTGACGACTCTTATATGTTTTTGCCTCTAAACATGTATTTGTCTCTTCCAAGCCTCACCTGCCAAGGAGAACATATCATTGCCCTATACAGGCAGAATGTAAATAAACCAATGGTGAGATTTTCGTCCCTTCTTTGGTCCGTGCTTGCTAGATCAAGGTCACTCAGGTTGACAAGTGGGCTTTCGGAGGAGTAGGCCTCCTGGGAGAAATGATCTGGAGCAGGGCATCAGCAGCAGGAGCCTGCAGAGATGCAAGCCTTTCTCCTGCCCTCGTGGTTTAGCTGGTGCGTTTGGCTGCCTTGCATGTAACTGGAAGTGGCTTCTCTTATCCATCGTGTCATAAATTAGCCGTCAGCAGCAAGACAGGAAGCGTGAGGTGATGCAGGTAAGGTGGCCTGCAGTGGTCTTGGAAGTCCGGCTGGGGACTGAGCAACTTCCCTAAATCTTGGAATGTTTGCATGGCCTTTTGTAGCTGTTGAGGAAGTTGAGTGTTCTTGTTTTTGCTAATCACAGCTGATGTGCCCTACTCCTGAATCCTCAGTCTTATCCTCTGAGGCTAGTAATGCTGAGCAGTGATTCTTCTGTTTCCCAGGTCAGTCTCTTAAAAGTGCCCAACATCTACTTGGAAGAGGAATCTTGGCTTAATATGCAGAAAAGAAATATGGCTATGAAAACTCACTGTCTTACGTGGACACAGTATGCATCTCTGAGCGAGGAGTCTGTCTTCAGAGAGAGCTTGGAGAATCCGAACTGGTGAGTGCTCTGGGTGTAGCAGTGCCCCTGTGCCGGCTCAGGGCCCATAGCCCTGAAAATGGGTTTTCTGTTGCCTTTTGAATGCTTGGAATGAGAGGAGTCTGAATAATAATTTCTTTGGTATGCCTTGAATGCGTTTGAAGCAGCAGCTGTAGATACCCTGTAGCTTTCCTCTGACTTGTTCAGACACAAGGTTAGGTTCTCCGGCCAGAGCACAAATAATTGCAGGAAATTAATTTTCTGTGTGCTGCTCTGCAGTCATAGAAGGCTGCCCTGCTGTTCCTGCACAGCAGGCATAGTGAGAGTGTTCGTTGTGCTCTCGTGTCTACCAACACATGCTTGGACAGCAGTTTAAAAATTATCAGCTCCCTCCTGCTTGCCAACCATTGGCATGGAGTGTACTTGTTCCCAAACAATTTTCTTTGTCTGATGTTTGGCCCGCTGTGCCCCAGAGATGTAAGCTTCTGTGGGACTTTGCCTAGGAGAACACACGCTTGTGTTTGTGCAGAGTGGAGCCTAGAAATGTCTTTATGCACATTTACGGCAGGATCAGAGTGGAATTTCTAATTCCCATAGCATTGCAATGAGCAGGTATGTGATACATGTGACTGTCTTTAAAAAAAGATTTATTTCCAGCTGATGTCAACCCCATTAATTCTTACTTTATTCTGGTGTCTCTTGTAATTGGTCATTGCTTTTGCCTTGTGATGTTCCCTGGGAAGCATAGCAGGGTTGTCCAGCAAGGTCCGTGTGACTTCGGAAAGCTCTAAGGATGTTTAACAAAAAAACCCCAAAACCCGCCAACTTGAGATGAAATTAAATTCCTTGTGACTCAGGCATTTTTGAAAGCCCTATGCTGGAACACTGCTGTTTGAGGACATGTTCCTCTGCCTTTTTAAACTGTTTTGTTTCAAAAGTTTGATGGGACCCTCTGTGCTTACTGAAGCTTTCTCTGCATCAGAGTTGCATCGCAACTGTAGATGTAGGTCCTGTTGGTGTAGAAACTCTTAACTGCTGCAGCTGGTCACTCGCTCACACTGTTTTCAAGGCTTCTCAGTTCCAGTTTAGGGAAGACGCTGTCCTTGGCGTGCTGCTTCTCCTCCTGCAGGGCAATTGTCCAAGCTCAGTGTCACCACCTCTCACTCTTACCTTAAAGCATGCTGTGGCAGTCGGGAAGGCAGAGGCATAGCTGGGCTGCCAGAGTGTGATTGCAGCCTCAGGAGTTTCACTTCTGCAGGTTTTCGATGCCTGCCGGGGCAGCAGTGCCTCTGGAGGTACCATGGGTGCCAAGGCAGGTCAGCAGCTGCAATATGTAGCTGCAATACATAGCTGCAGGAGCCCACGGACCTCAACTGTGCTGCCCTGGCCAGGTGGGTTCAAGGATACCTGGGTGTTCCTGTGCAGGAAGTGTCACCACTTCAGGGGTCTTACGGAGGTAATCGGATCTAACAAATGCTGGCTGGCAAAACAGGTGTGAAATTTCAGCTGCATGTAGTATATGTATGGTGACATTTACGTTTGGATAGGTGAAGAAATTATGCAAGGGGCGTAACATTAGCAGCATAGCACTGGAGAGAAATAAGAAAACATACAATGAGGACACTGAAGTGATCCTGATTAGTGGGAAAATCGTACGTTATGCCCCTAAAGAGAGAACAGCATTACGAGACCGATGGTAACTGGAGTACACACAGAAACTTGTCTTTCTCCCCTACTAAACACTGCTGGGCAGATTTCAATAGGAACCCCCTGAAACTTTTCAGGGCACTAAAAGCGTGAAGAGAGTGAGAAAATTCTGCACCTCAGTCAGGCACTGTGGCAGGCTGTTTGTTTGTTTAATCAGCTTTAACATTTTGTTGTTAAGGATGCTGATCAATGAAAGCAGAGCGCTGCTTTGCTTGCTTGCATCTCCATCAGCCGCCTGAGCAGGTCGACAGCCTTCACCTCTCCCTGCACCTCCCAGGTATGTGGTGGTCTCCGTGCCGGGCACTGACCGCTCCTGACCCAGCAGGGAACCGGTATCTGGGGGCATGTCAGGGTGGTGGCCGCAGGCCGCTCTGCGGGCGTTCCCCAGGCTGCATGACAGCTGCTGCACAGGCAGCCCTGCTCTGTGCCTCTGCAAGGAGATCTCTTGCCAGTGGGGTCAGTGACAGAGCTGCTGCTTTGGAGAGCTGCAGCCTGGTCCTAGGCACGCATGGTGGGATGACGCCGATGGGAATCCAGAATATTTCTGCCCCTGTGAGATGAAGTTGAAACTCTCTGTGCCGACTTCAGCCCAGCTATTTTGTAGACCAATACGCTGTAGAAAATCAAACCACAAATCCAATCCCTGGAGGGACTGGTGGCTTAGACATTTAACAGAACCTCATCCATAGGATGTGGATTAGTTTACCCAGTTTGAGATTGGCAGTTACATACTTTATTATTTTCAGCTAGAGATCTGCAAGTCAGGGAAGGAAGACTGTGACCTTCCTGATGTCCCTAATGGAACTGGGGCAGTTGAAGTGATGCTTGCTTAGTCCCAAAGTCAATTTAACCACAGCATAGTTCTTCCTCTTAACGTCAGGTGATTGTTTTGTCCTAAATAAAGGTGAACGCAGTGATGCCAACTGCTGCATATTCTTGCAAAGTGAATTATTGTGGGTGCTTCCAAGCAGAGCATATAAATGTCTGAAAAGTTCTAGTAGCAAACAAACATTACCATAAATAAATTATAAACCATTGAAAAAGGCATGATGAAGCATATCTGTATATTCAGAGGCCAGAAAGCACCTGTGTTATCCTCTTGGCTGAACTCCTTCATGAGACTTTTTATTTTGTTTCCATGATTTAATTGCTGTTACAGACAAGCATCTCATCTTGAAGTCTGGAGTCCAAAGCAAGCCAGTTAGTCCCTGTGGGCAAGGCCTGGCTGCAGGCAGCGCCGTGGGCCGGGTGGGTCCAGACCTGAGCAGCATCTGCCTGCAGAGGGTTTGAGGTGGCTTCCCGGCACTGCCCCTGTGTTCACCGGCACTGCCCCGGCATTTGCCGGCACTGCCATGGCATGCAGCCCTGGAGGGCTTTGGGGCTTGCAGCTTTCACTGTTGGTATATCAAACCAGTCTGAATCTTGTCAGCTGCTCCCCTCCACTTGCATGCGTGTGTGTTTGTGTTAGGGACAATTTCTAGAGTGATTCACTTGTGCTTCCCCTAAAAGCATGAGTTACATACACTAGGTATGAGCTTGCTTTCCACCTAGCTGAGCTGGGTGGCATCCATGTTGACAGGGAGGGCTCTGGGAAGAGTTGTCTGTGCACAGTGCCAAACTGAAGGGGAAAGTCAGTGGCAAAACTCCCCTGTAATTGCCTGGATTTATGTTGAAGTTGTGTCCTGGCAAATTTCCATGTGTCAGAAGGAAATTAGGTTATACCTGTCTTTCCACAGTGGAGAATCCCTGTGTAGCTTGAATTTTGTCTCTGGTGTCATTTGCTGTACGTCTGTGTTTTGGTTTGACTGCTTTCCCCCTCCCCACCAGGAGCATTTCTTTGCTTTTTCATTTTGTATCCCTCAGTTACCATCAGATTCCCTGTATTACACAGCACTTTCCCTCATTCCATACAGCCTGAGGGAGCTGCGATCACTCGCGGTGTGGTAGGCACGGGGTGAGAAGATGTATCCCCAACATGGAGAGGTGCACATGATGTGTGAGCAGTGCTTGTCAGCTGGAGGTGGGAATTAAAAAGATCTCCCGTATAAAGGCTTCCTCTTTTGAAGAGCCTTGCATTGGATGTAACTTTTAATTTTGTTTTGAAAGCTATGCAGGCTTTGGAAACTCTCCCTGACATTATCTGAATGAGAATATTGCTAGACTTTTTATACTAAAGACACTTTAATTAAACTCCCATCATGAAAACAATTAGACCAAATTTGCCATACTTAACTAGTCAATAATTTAGTAGTTGGATCTCATTAATAGACTTCTCCCTGTGACTGTGTTGTAATGATGCGGCATTGCCAGCTGTGTGCCACAGAAATCAATCAGAGATCAATATTCTCCTTGAGCCTCCCTTTTTGGTCCCCTATAATGGTGAAACTGTGAAATGAATAAATAAATTCCAGCCAGAGAGCTGAGTTCAGTGGTGGATTTTCATTGCTGACATCCATCCTGTGGTTGGGGGAACTTCTCACATTCTCCAGCTCCTTCACTTGAACTGTGCGCGTTTGTCTTCTTACTGAATGGCATTGACAGACATAATAAATGGTCATGGCCCGCCGCGGGTGTGGTGCCGGGTTCGCGTGCGTGCTGTGGGGATAGGAGTGGGGAGTCCTCTCTGCCTTGGGTGGGATGATGTCCTGAGGACTCGATAAAATTGTACAAGCCTATTTCGCTGCGTTTGCAGTTGGCTTTCCAGGATTCTGGAGAAGGCTGTCGTGTCCCCTCCAGACCTCTCTCTGGGTTGCTGCTCTTCGGGCTTCTCCAGTAAGCGCATGTCTTTCCCAAAGCAGAGTCTGGCCGGACCTTCAGCAGCACTGACTGCAGGAGGTGGTCGTTACAGATTTCTCCTTACACTGATGGTCCTGTATCTTGTTATGTTTGCCTTTGAGATTGTCATACAAAACGTGTGAATGTAAGAGATGAATCCCTTACTTGGGTATCAAACACTAACTTTCTAACATAGAATTTACTCTTAATATTTACTGAGTAGACAGAAAAATAAAAGGGTGTTATGTTGCTGTTTCTTAGGACAGACTTCACGCAAAAAGGCATAATATCAGTTACGGGAGCAGGTTTGCTCAACTGTGTGTTGGAAGCTTTTGCTCAATCATTTTTAAAACAAGGTGTGAAGAAGGTAAGTAATCTATTGCTTGAATTTCTTCCCTGAATTATATTCTAAATTTTTTCAAATCACCAGATCATCTGGGCTCAAAATTAAATTGATGTTTTAAGTCTAGATTCTTTACATCTTTTAATTGTTGAAAAAGTATTTGACCTTTTCTTTTGCCTACAGAGAATAAGCAGAACAAAAATGATTTTAGTTTTATTATGGTAATGGTTTCATTTCAAATACATCTTAAAACACAGGATGTATGACTGTATCAGTCTCTGTAATTCATTCTTATTCCTGATTTCCCTCAGGCGTTTAAACAGTTCTTCTTCCTAGTGCCTCATTGTACCAGCTAATATTGTAATAATAATTTGTGGTTCTATAGCACCTTTACACTGAAATAGTCAAAAGTAGTCAACATGAATTTATATCATGTCATGCATTTTTCTCCAGTAATGTTAGTGTGGGTTTTTTTTTTTTGGCAGCTTGATGTATTTACAATAGCCACAGTCAATCTCCCTGTAGCAGTTCTGTATACTTCAATAGTTCTGTCTTTCAGTAAGAATTATGAAAGAGGATAAAAGCTATCCAACAGAGCATCCCAAGGGAGTTAGCATTCAAAGGCCTTTCATTTCAGGGAGTCATGTCATATTGATAAACTAGGTTTAACAGCAATGTCTTCTGAAGCGTTCATTGGGAAATGAAGTTTTGTGGATGTCTTGTTTTCTGGAAGTTTGTGCCTTGAAGAGATTCGGGGGTTCAGGTTGTGCTGTGCAGACTGTTTAAAATTTACACCTGCTTGAAATATTTAATTAAACATTTTTAATGAGAAAGTAAGAGGAGTGTGGGGTTTTTTTTGTTTGTGGTTTTTTTTTTTTTTGTTTGTGGTTTTTTTTTTTGTTTGTTTTTTTTTTTTTTTTTTTTTAGTGGTTTTTTACCCACCTCCAGTTTTTATCTTGTTTCAGATGAAAGAAAACATATGTATGTGCCTGAAAACATAGCATTTTCATGGCTGGGCTCATAAATCTTATGTATTGCAAGACTATAATGAACCTATATTTACCATTATTTATCATTTTTTAGTTATCTAATGGAGAAATTTGTTTTTCAGATGAACTTAGATGTCCACAGTTCAGATCACGCCTTATGTAATTCTTTAGTCATTTGTGGGATCCAAGTGGCTAATACTTTTGAAGGGTTTTTTGTTTTGTTTTGGATTTTGTTTGGTTTGGTTTGGTTTGGTTTTGGTTTTAAGTGGCCGTAGCAGTGTCCTGTCTTTTCTCCTACTAAAGTCATTGGGTGCTGGAGCATGGAGCCAGGGCAGCACCTGCAGTCCCTTCAGACGCTATCCTCTCCGCTGGCACAGGGGCCAGCAGCCCCAACCTCTTGTTCATGCTTCAGAGTTGATTTTGGAATCTGTGCCTCCGGAGCTGTGGATGGAAATGTATTTCAAACGGCACGGCCATTTATTCATGTACTTTTTCTTGATAACTATAAGATCTTTTTGTTGTGGCTCTAAAAGAAAAAAAAGTAGACAGCTATGCTAGTGTAAGCAATGGCCGTGAGCAATGAAATGTGTCTTGCTGGCTTATGACAGCGCAGAGCTAGTGGATAAAACAAACTAACTCACAGTATCTCTACAGTGTGGCATTAGAAGTCCTTTAGCAGTTTTGGCTATGTCTGCAGATCTGTGAAAAAGAAAAGTAGAAGGGCACCAGATCTGGTATAAATGTACAGTCTTGCCTGTTTTGTCCCCCTGCCTCCAAAACATCCCTCTCCCAAGGCAGCAACTGTATCTATGCATTGCCTTTCTTCTAAGCTGTTAGATAGGGTCCTATTGGGGCTTGGCCATAGAGTAGTTTTGAGGCACATTTTACCCCAATGTAAATATCATCTTTGTATTGCCATTTATTAAAGTTTTAAAATATATGTTGGGTGAATGACAACGTGTGATAAATGTTCTCCAGGCTTCCATTTACTTCTTATCTTCCAATACCTGATCTGCGTCCTTCCTAATGGCCTGACCAAAAAGGCATTGCTTTTCTTGCACCTGGTGTAATTGGTTGGAATAGGTAAGGATGTTACTTTGCAAGCCAAACAATGATTCCTACTTTATCTCCTTGATCCTGACAGCAGTGCACTTCTCCATCCACCTGCTTGGAGAGGCTCAGATGAGATAAGGGAGTGAGAAAACAGTGGGAGGCAGCGGTGGGAGGGGGCAGAGGAAACCAAGTAGGGGACAAGCTACATGAAGAGCAGGAGAAAATACTGTATGAATATTAAATGTTGTGAATGACTACAATAAAGCTCATGTATTCACACAGTCAATATTAAATATCTTTATTTTATAGCAAGAGAGAGAAAAGTTACTATTCATGAAACTATTCATGGACACCGAAGGCGCTGATCTTTTTAATAATTTTTTTTGTAACTGAGATATGAGCCTATTCTGTGGGTGGAGTTTTTTTTAATGCCTAACAGAACGACAGTGACATTTTATGGATCCTCATATCTGTCACGCTTCTCTTATTTATCTCCTATATTTTTGTTCAGAGTTGGGAAAAAAGTTCTCCTGCCCTGCTTTTGTTTGTAGAAATCATAGTGTATTTGGATGGA
The DNA here is from genome assembly GCF_000690535.1 of Cariama cristata. Lineage (NCBI taxonomy): Eukaryota > Metazoa > Chordata > Aves > Cariamiformes > Cariamidae > Cariama > Cariama cristata. Next base: position 13,525 of record NW_009609210.1, read on the forward strand.
AATTACAGCGTTTATGATTATTTTTTTTCTTACCTGTTCAGAAAAGGGGTTAATGAATGATGTGTGCCCACATTATTGCCAATAAAACTTTCCTCCTGAATAATTCAAAAGTCTGAGCAGATGTGCTGGTAAATCCCAGCTACCAGTACAGCCCATTCTGAGTCTGTTGGTGGGAGCCTGACTTCCTTCGGAGAGGGGAAAGGATGCTCCGTAGTCTGCAAGCAAAGTCTGGAGAAGTTTCCAGCCCAAGAGGGGTAGTGCTCGTCCCTAAAGTCAGCCTTTGCATGTGTGAGTTTTTAAAATTTGTTTAAGAAGTAGCCCGATTAGTTGATATAATATCAGTTATAATGCCAGTGTGAAGCAGTACAGGTGACAAAGTTATGAATGATTTTTAAGGCCACACAATAAAGGAGCATTTGTAGCAAGAAACTTGAGTTATGTTGGGAGATGTTTTATTTGTTACCTCTTCAATGTTGCAACATTTCTGGCATTTTCACTTCTTGGTTACTTCTTTAGATTCCTTTTTGCTTGACTTGAATATATAAAGAGATGGATATTAAAGGCCATCATGCAGTGTTTAATGATGGAGCTGAGCGCAAATAACAAATATTTAACTGAAAAATGTTTTTGTTGTGGTTACAAAAAGAATGAAAGGTATTAGGTGCTCTTTTCAGAGACAGCATAACATTTTCTGCTAGTCTGTTAAAGTGTTACGCTGCTTTGGTACTGGCAATGGAAATGAGGTGCATTGCCTTCATTGCATTCAAACAAGCCATTTATACTTTTCCTGTACATCACTTAACCTCTTATTTAAAACGTACAGTGTTTGGTAAAGATGTGGAGTGTGTTACAGACGTGATAGTATTCTCTCTGTCCCTATCAGCTGGGAGTCTAGTCTGGCTCCTGGCAGATATTCCAGATACAAACGTAGGCTGCTCAACAAGTCTGTGGTGCTGGAAACTCCTTGGACTGCCGTTTTGCGTCTCCCTCGTTGTCCGCTCACCCCATGGCAGGGTCAGCGTGCCCACTGTGGTTTCAGTGCACTGGCTGCGCTGGCAGAGTGGCACTCGCTGGAGGAGTCGCCCGTAGCCGTTCCTGAACTGGGAATCTGGTGGGCTCTCGTCCCTTGGAGTGCTTTGGGCTATTACACCAGTAAGGGCTGTATGTAGACACTTAGGGCAGGATGGCTTCTTACAGTAGCAGAGTACCTCCACCTTTGAAAAATAAAACTTCTACAGCTTGTCTGTCAGAGAAGCTTTTAAGCTGCAGTTACAGAGGTGCAGAGTTTAAATGGGTAGGCAATGTTTGTTCTGCATTTTGAGTGCATTGTTGCACTCTAAGCAGTGTAAATTTAGCTCCTTTAAGCCTGATCTCCAGGGGCTGCGATTTAAGTGTTTGAACTTTAGTTGAAAGGAATGTATTGATTAGGCTTTGATTTAGTTGTTCCTTGCTGAAAAGATACTGACTAATGACTTGTACCTGCCCTTTCATATTTTATTCATTTCGTGGAGTCCCTTCTCATTCCCCTTTTCTTTCTCCACACCATTTTGCCTAAAAGTCTGCTGTGCTATGAGGAGAAATAAAAGAAAAAGCACTTGTCACACTGTGAACATAATTGATTCAATAAGTAACATTTTTAAATTCCCTAGGCAAACCTCTGAGTCTTCACTTGTGTCAATTAGTGCTTCATTCTGTAAACAGTGGCATGTCCAATTTAGACTGATATACTAAGGTAGTTAGCTTATTGCCTTCTGCAAAGGATAGGCATAGAAGATGAACTGTTTTTCGTAGATACAAAATATCTTGTCCATTTTTTTTTTTTTTTTGCAGAGATGTGGAAAGAAATTCTCTTGACCTATTTGTTAATTGTCTTTTTTTACCTCCTCTCACAGTGACGCAAACTGAGAAGTCCTTTTTCTTTTATCTTGACAAACACAGAGCATACTAGGGTAAGCCTTAGCTCTGCACAGGTTACAGTTAAGCTCCAAGTTTGCTTCAGTCCACAAGATCTGACCAAACATTAGAGGTAGGGTTGGAAAATTACTACAATTTCAGTACAGAGACAGAGCCAAAAAGTGGGAGAGAGAGAGATGTTGTGGACTTTCTTATCTAAAGTGAGTGGTCTTTCCTCTTCACCAAATAGGGAGCTGCTTCTCTCTCACTTTGTGCTGGACCTTGAACTTAATTTCAAAATAGCGAAGCATCTGGCTGTGGGGCAGTCCGTAGCCCTGATGTGGGAAGAGCACTTGGCCAAAAGCTTCCCCCTGTTTTTCAGATGGGTGCCCTGTGGTAGGGAGGTCAGTGGTTTGCACCTGTGCAGCTGTTGCTGGTGAGTGAACGCTTCAGGCTTGTCTGCAGTGAACCACCCCAGACAAAAAAAAGCCCTAGATTCAACCTACATATCGCTTTAATTAATAGTTCATTCTTTGGTGGTTCCTTCTTCCTTCACAGGTCAGTCCCAGAGAAGAAATATTCACCCTCATGGTCCTCTGATGGCATTTTTTACTTCATTTCAATATGACTTTCCTTCATTATAGAAATAATCACAGGGGCTTTGATGGGGAGCTTTCATCCTCACGCATCCAATTGCTTGTGAAGAACAGGAGTGATGGTATTTCCATTTTAAAGAGGTATATACCAAGGTGCAGGGATGAGAAGTGGCCTGGTGCAAGCAAAGCTGTGGCAGAACTGGAATAAAATGTGTGACCTGATCAAGTGCCCTGGCTTCGTCCAGCCTTGACTTGGAAGATCTTGCAAACTGCTAAGGGTCCTCTGTTCTCTCCAGGTTCCCCTTGAGCCGCCTGTGCCGTAGCACGGCTTCTGCCTCCTGGGCAGTGGGGAAAACTGCACTGAGTTAGTGCAGGACCACAGAATGCCTTTTTTTTTTTTTTAAGGCTTTACTGGTATGTTGTGGGGTGCCCTTTCTAATGTATGAAATACTTAAGTTGTGTGTAAAACTGACATTTATTTGTGCTTTTTTTCCCAGGGTATTAAAATAATGGAGACACTTCTTCAGGAGCAGTGTGGGTGATCATGCTGTTAATGAGCAGCTGTAAGTGCAGCATCCATCTACAGATAAGAAAAATTGTTGAGAGTTTGTGATACCTATTGCACATTGTGCTCCTTGTAGTTCTACAAATATATGTGGGGTTTTTTGTCCATTATAAATAGCATGCAACTTTTGAGGAATTTTCAAGAAAAATTATGATCTGGTGCAGTGTTAGGCTCAGCGCTACTCCAGAGTTTCTGAATAGTACGTTGATGAAGATGACTTGTGTGTCCTGTATTCCATCCTCTCCTCTCTGCTAATATATCATGAGTGCGATAGTCCTAGTAAAATAAGATGTTGGTTCTATCTAAGGACTTTTACCGAAAAGTACTGTCTTCAGGGGTTATCTGTGGAGGGAGAATTTGGTCAACTCCTAAATTAGCTTCAGAACAAGAGCAAATGGCTATTGATCACCTCCTAATAAACTTCTTCTGAAAGCTATTTTCTCTGCTTTTGCAGGAGAAAATGTATTTGCGTGGAGTTTCCTTGGAACTGCAATATCTTCTTTGCCATCGGAATTCCATGGCTGTTGTCTGAACTTTACTGGTACCATTTTATTGAGGAAAAAGCGTTTAATATGCACAGCTGGAAGAAGACCACAGACTGCAAATCTTTTACAAAAAATTAAGGAATCGTACTGCTTAAGGGAATATTGATCTTGAAAATCACAGAGGAGCAAGTGTAAGCTTGGAAGCAAGGTCTTCCTGTGAATTGGTGCTATAATCTGTAGAGACTGAGAATTTGCTAAGGAAACATAGAGCAACAAAACAAAAATAGCCTTTGTTGCTGTGAAAGCACCCTTGCCTAGTCAAACGCTTGCCTTTTATCTTGTCGAGGGAGGTGCAAGCACACCCTGTGAGCTGTTTATTGCACAGCTTAATTCTGTGGGGCAGCGGCTTCATTCTACAGAAATGAAGCTCAACTGTAGAAGCTGGGTAGGGTTACTGTTCCCCGACTGAGTCACTCATTACTTCAGTTGTGATTGCTGTATTGGAAATATTTAGTTATTATACTCCTGACAGCATGATTATTTACAGCTGTGAAGACGTGCCTCAATACAAGTTTTGCATATATTTGAGTTCTTTCAGAAAGTATTTCTCTTGTATTGCTTCTGAATAGAAGAAGAAGAAACCTGGAGGGGAACTGATGAAGTGCAAGTAAAGTTCCTGACAAAGAGTGTCTTGTACGCATCTCCTCCTTTTGTTCCACACAGCGCACGAGGACAGTTTTATTTTAAACTTTTCATTTAAAATTCAGATAAGCACAGACTGTCTTTGATACCCTTTACGGAGTTAGGGTAATACCACACTTTACAGATAGCCCCATTTAAGTCTGTGTGTGTTCTTTGTGGAGATTTGAACCAGTTATTTGATTGCCCTAAAGAAAAATGATCGGCTTTGCATTTTTTCAGAGTGGGTTGAGTTTTATTTTCTCAAGTATGATGTAAACTCTCAGTGGACTTTTCCTTATGCTATGCCAGAGTGCTGTGGTCCTGCTTATTTCAATATTTAATGGTCTTAACTATCCTATTCTGAAGCTAAATGAGTGTACTACTAAACAGCCCAGCCACAGACTGTGGCCATGTGCCAGCTCTCCAGTAGAGTAAATCCACGAACCTTTGCTTCCATGGCTGGTGCTATAGGTTTACACTGTGGGAAACGCTAGCCCATACTTAGTGATGGAAGAGCCATGACATGGTGCTTAGGAAATGACCATATTTTGTATTGGTACAATGGAACAAATTACTTCTTTTATCTTTCTTATTTTGATTGTTAACTGCTTCTTGTGAATTTGAACTCTGAATACTGAACAGTAAATATTTATGAAATGTAATGGCCAAGACTAAATACATTCATTAGCATCTTTATTTTTGAGTTGCTGCTTTGTGTGCCTGAGGAAATTATCAAATTACTCCTATTTGAACCACTATGTACAATTTTAGGACCAGCATTTTTATTCTCGCATCACTCTGGATTTTGGAATTAGGATAGGAAGCATGTGCGACCTCTCCCACTCCAAAGCAGAGGTAGTCTCTGAATAATGAAAGTCCAATAAAATCCAGTCTCTTCTTCAAAGCCTGAGTTGCCCATCTGCTTACTGCTAGGTGCCAGAAGGAGAAGGGTTAAGGCTTCTCCTGGGAGCAGGGTGGTTTTTGTGAGGCCAGGGAGTATGGTCAGGGTGGTGGAATTGCCTGGCCCTCGCTGGAGGCAGCAGGACCATGTCGGCTCGTCCCCCGCGGGTCGGGTCAGCCCCTGGCCTGCTGGAGAACAGCCCCGCCGGGCAGGGGAGCAACCCTGCTCCACCTGCAAACCGGCAGCTGCAGGTAGCTTTTGTTTTGAAGATCTTCAAGGGTTATGTCCCGTGTTGGGGCTGAAGTCATCCTGCTGCTAAAAGGTGTCCCTGCCTTTCCCCTGGGAGCAGTCGCCAGTCACAGGGAGGTCTGAGGAGCTCTGGTCAGCAGGGCGGATGGAGTCCCTCAGGATACCATGAAGCGAGTGATTGGGACACGGGGATGTGATGGGCACGTTCCCTGGGGAGCGTCTGCGGTGTCATGGTATCGCACATGTGGGTCGATCCCAGTGGGCAATTAACTTCACCCATCTAATTTTTTTCAGAAATAACTTCCCCCCTCCCCTTTTTTTTTTTTCCCTCTATGTGTCTGTATGTTTCTTCCTGATGTATTTTGTCATGCCAAGGTGAAGATAAATATTTTTACACCATCCCTGAAAGTGTTCAAGGCCAGGTTGGATGAGGCTTTGAGCAATGTGATCTGGTAGAAGGTGTCCCTGCCTGTGGCAGGGGGGTTGGAATAACGTGGTCTTTAAGGTCCCTTCCAACCCAAACCATTCTAGGATTCTGCGATTTTCAGATACAGAAAATAAAACTCACCAGACCTGATGTCCCCTCTCAGACCATCTGTAAGACAGTGTGTTTTGTTACACTCATCTCTAGGCATAAAGAGAATCCCCTAATTGCTCAAAAAAATGAGAAAGCTCCCTGTTTCTGTTTAAAACTTTCACCAACTGCAATCATAATCATGATTTGACTTACTCATAGTATTGTTCCTGGGACCCGGACCGTGGGAGCTTTGACAGCGTTGGCCTACAGAAATCCGTGTTCTCAGCAGTCCTGCCAGCCTCTGTTTCTAAATAACAGGATGGTGAACAAAAAGGAAATACCGTTTTTCAGATTTTTTTTATGAAACTAGTTAGTACACACTCATTTAATTGTGACAAAGTTAAATTTAAAAAGAAAATCAGTATTTCATTCTCTTAATTACTGTATTGTAGTGTCCCATTAAAGCTCATCTATGAACATTTCCATTAATGGGTCATCTTCTTTGCCTAGTGTCTAACTGAGAGAAGAATGTTGTCTGCCAGATGTCAGGCAGAATTAATTTCCCTGTTTACAGAATACGTATAAAAACAGCCAGTGTGTCCATCCCGTTTGTCTCGAGATGTTTGTCATCTTGCTGTTTTTCACTCTACCCCAGTGCTGAACTTTCTGTGGCTCTTGTAGAAAAACCTTATGAAAACACTTTGTTATACGCAGAAAGTTAATTTATCCTGATGTGCTGCATTTATTGACAGTTGCCTTTTCAGGTTTTTCCAGCTGTGATCAGCCTAATGGAGCGAAGTTTTCAAAGCCTCCCAAGTGCCTCAGGAGCCTAAGCCTGGCTGCCTTCCAGCAAGCTTCGGACCCCTGAAGACAGGCTGCTGGTGCCTGGACGGCTGAGTGCCCGGCGCCCGGGGAGAGCCTCCGGCCGGGCACGGGGAGATGCTGAAGCGGGGACAAGGGGGCTCAGTCACCCCTCAGGTGCTGGGCACAGCTGCGCCTGCAAAAGCAAATGGCAAAGCCCCGCAAGTACAGTGTGTGGGAGCTGAAGGGAGAGAGGGGACACAGAGGACCTGGCGCTGGCTTTGGAAGGCAGGAGGGTGTCTGAGGAGGTAACTGACATAAGGAGCAAACTCCCAAGGGGAGCAGGATGGAGCTGAGATGGTGCTCATGCTCCTGACACAGCGGCACACAAGCGACTTGAAGTTGCCTACAAGCCTCCTCTGCTCGAGGTGCCGGGGCGAGCTCTCGGGGCTGAGCTGTCCTGCGTTCGAAGCTGCCTCTCGATACCGGGCTGCGTTTCCTGCCAGCTGTCTGCTTCCCTTCTCCAGCAGCCGACGAGTCGTTTCTTGTCTACTTGCTGTAAATGCACGCAGGGGTCTTAAACATCTCACCCTGGCTCCTAGCTGAGGTTGGGGAGAATCAGCACAAATGCTGAAAAAAGCCTGTAAACTTCCAAACCCTTCCTTGCCGTGACATAGGCACAGCTCTGCTCACCCAGAGCCATGGCGCATGTTTTATTACAGCAGGACATCGAACAGTTGGCTCCAAGGAAAATAATTGCACTAGGAACAGGTTTCTGCCATAGATATTTAACTGCAACAAAACCAGTGTAAGAGTTTAATGGGCTGCTTCGGTTTGTTTTTGAAACTGGTGTATTGCAGGTGTGAGCTCTAGTGAATCGTGGACAGCGATGCCGTGGGGCTGGTCACCCCCTGGCCTTCCCACTCCCCTGGGGCGCGAGGAAGATGGTGAAAATGCCTTGAGTGCCATGCAAGGCAGCGGATGGGTAAGCACGCTGTCAGGCTTGGAAGCTGGTTTGCTGCATTTTTTGAAAAGCATGGCAAGCTAGGTGTGATTGAACATAGTTATCCATGTGTTCCTAAAAAGTCACTTTTTTTTGATAGAAGGGAGTTTGTTTTCTGCCGCCCCTCCCAACAAAAAAATAAAATTCATGAACAAAGACCTCACAATATTTGGCCAAAAAGCAAAAACATCATGTGGTGAGCCGTAAAGTAATAACACCGTGAGACCTATCTTTAGAGAAACTTTATAAAAAGAAAGTAAAGAAGGGCAAAATCCAGCTGGTAAAATCTGGAAAAAAGTTCCGGGTGGGGTGTGCTGCAGCGTAGGGCAGCTGCTGGGTGCTGGGCTCTAAGGGGCTGGAGCGCAGGGGCTCGGCAGCAGGAGGGTGGCGGGGGGAGCAGCCGGGTGAAGGACCGGGACCAGGAGCTCCATGGGGAGGGATGGGGTGGGAAGGGCGGGGGTCTGAGGCTGAGCCCGGAGGCAGACGGGGAGCTCTGGGAATGGGGAGCAAAGAGGAACCGGAGGTGCAAAAGCAAAGTTTTACACAAAATCACCCCGCCAGAAACGAGGCTGGATCCCGTGTTGGACCGAGTAGCTGAGGAGTAGGAAGCAAACCTGGAGCAGGAGGGAGGAACCAGCGCGGGGATGAGGAATCGGTGTGGCCACGGCGTTGTTTGACACGGCGACCACAAAACGTGCTGTCCGAGGGCTGGGCACTGCTGCCGCCGGGAGCCCTGCCTGGCCGATGCTGCAGCAGTTTTGCTGTTCAAGGTAAAGCACACCTGAAGTTTGCCCTCCCCAGACCTGGTGCTCGTTTCCATCCTGATGAGCTGACAGCTCTGAGTGCACAAATTAATTAAATTCGTGACAGTTCTGCAGCGATCTAAACCCATCATTTTAAGCTCTTTGTTCCCAGCTTTCAGGCCTGCATTACTTTTTGCTGTGTTTATTTCTTGTTTTGTGAATTCTGTTTCATGGTTGTCTCACTAATGGGACAAACATTTCAGTAAGAGTGGCAAGATTTAGAGCACTTATCTGCTTTAATATTAATCAGTTGCCTTTTGTGGAACAATAACGGGGTCTTGGGGGAAAACTGCGTTTCTGGTTACCTTTGCAGCTGGAAGCGCGCTTGCCCTCCGGGGAAAGGAGCCCCCTGTAAAACTGGCAGCCTGCCCCAGCTGCGGTATTTGGCACCCGGCTGGGGCACTGGCACTGCGCAGCCCTGGGGCGCGAAGACGAGCAGAGCCCGGGCCGGCCGTTGCGTTTACCTGTCTGCCTTGCACAGTCCCTTTTCTGAAGGGCAGAGATGGAGGAGCCCCGGCGTCCTGCTGCAGCCCCTGCGCCGCTGACGCCGGGCACGGTGCGGCCGTCGGTCTGTGGCACGAGGGACGTTTTCCTGGTGGAGCTCTTGGTTCCAGCTGGAGATCCGACCCTCTCCTGCTCTGAGGCTGAACAGCGCCCTAAACCACGGCAGGGTTTGGAAGGTGGCAGGTCATTGAAGCTCTTTTAGGGAATCCTGCTTAGGAGAAGGGGCAAAACGTGAGAAAAGTGAAGAGTGAATTTGGTAAGGGGAGCGTGGGGCGGGGGTGAGAGCCCACTCCGGCTCGTGGTGGAAGAGCCGGGCTGTGGCAGCAGCATCGCCCAAGAGGGGGGGGGGAGGGAAGGGGTGCGGTATGGTACGGCACGGCGTGCTCGCCCACGGTGCCGAGGCTCTGTATGAAGCAGCGCACGAGCGGGAGGGCAGCGGGACACTGGGGTGCCCGGGCAGTCACATTGCACCCCAAAGCCGCTGGGTTTGGGTCAGACCCTCCTGTGCCCCCCAGCATGGGGCCATGGGTGCCCGGTGCATCTCGTGCTCAGTCCAGGGTGCCAACATGGGTGGGTGGTCACCTGCTGTCACGCTCCCGCATTTAAAAAAAACCCCAACTTTTATACTCATTTGCTGTTTCTCAGGATCTTGCCTCATGGTTGTTTATGCGGTCAAAATCTTTTTGCTGAATCTGTCTGAAGCTTTGTTTTGTTTTGTTTTGTTTTTTTCCCAGTGAATCAACAGCTTACCTTAGCTACCGGCTGGAAACCTGGTTTGGCCGGGAGCCTAATCCAGCCGACACTGGCAGGCGCAGACAAGAGGCCAATTAAACGCAGAACACTCTGAATCCATCTGATGCCATTATGGTTTAGTTTGCATTAGCTGAAGAAACAAAGTGCCCAGATAAATGGGCTTGGCGGACTGGCAGTGATTTTTTGTACTCTTTGGAATGAAGTTTCAAAAGTGCTGAATATGTGGTAGACAGTATTTTCCTTCTAAAAAAAAGTCCTGTTGTATTTTCAAAGGAAATAAAGAATACCCGTGATTGGCTCCTTTCAAAGAGACAATAATTTCATTTGCTCCCAAGATCAATTAGGAAAGGCTTGTGAAAAGGGACGTTGCCATCGGGAGGCAGGATGCGGTTCAGAGCAGAGCATTGAGAAAACTGCCACATTTGCTGTTGCCTTGTAAACAGAAATCGTTGTAAATATTTCTGACATTTGAAGGGACATCACTGTAATCTTAGGTCACTAATGCTGTCTTTGGGGGAAGAGACAGTACATTTCCACTTTTTTTTTTTTTTTTTTAACTGCCAGACGCCAGTGTGAAATATAAATTGTTCCAAATGTCAGGAACCGGCTCTGCTTTGTGCAGGAGTCAAATATTTTGCTCTTCGAAGGCACAGGCACGGTTCCCGGCGCAGAGCTGCCTGCTCTCACCGAGGATCGGCCCCCGCTGCCTCGACCCGGGTGCTGCCGGGTGCCTGCTCAGGGAGCCAGGAGATGCTGCCAGCTCGCCTGGGCGCCTCCGTCCACGCGCTGCCGCTACACAAAGCCAGGTTTGAGAAACTGCTTGGGTACTCGAAGGCTACGGCTGGATTTCGGTGCAGGAGGGCGGCACATGGGAACC
>NW_009609211.1:0-456 GCF_000690535.1 Cariama cristata
GTGGGGACCCGTGGCCATCGAGCCCCCGGATCTCTGCATCCCTCCCACAGGGTGCTGGGACATCCGCTGAGCATCCCGAACCGCCGCGCATCCCGCACCCTCCCCGCAGCCCCGGCCCCTCTCACCTCTCGCACACCCGGACCGTCCACGCGGCGATGATAAAAACCAGCAGCACCGTCCCGGGGCAGATGGTCATGAGAGTCTTCATGACAAAGCGGGTGTTAAAATTGATCTTGTTGAGCGCCCCGATGCTGCGCGAGGAGGCGTCGGTGAAGAGCTTGCTGTGCAGTAGCATCACCCGAGCGATCAGGTAGAGCCGTAGGAACATGGGGATGGACAGGATAATGTCCACGTCAGGGCTGTCCAGAAAAATTTGTACTCCCCGGGGATGGGGTGTATGGCACAAACCAGCATCTCCAGGCTGATGTAGAGGATGCGCTCGTACGTCATTGCTAT
>NW_009609211.1:598-873 GCF_000690535.1 Cariama cristata
CACCGCAGGCAGTGGCGGGGGACTGACCCCCGGAGCCCCGCAGAGCCGGGGATGGCTTCGGCCAGGAGGGCTGGGGATGGATGGGGAGGGAAAAGATGGGAATGAGCCATTGCCATCCCCTCTGCTGCTCTGCCTGTGCGTTCAGGGGACGGTTACGGCGCTGGGGACACCCCAGAAAGCTTTAGGGTGCCCGGCCTCAAGCACACACCCAGGCGCGGCATGGGGACAGCTCGCTCCCACCCAGGGCACAGAGACCGGCGAACCACGGTGCCGCA
>NW_009609212.1:0-3057 GCF_000690535.1 Cariama cristata
TCCCTCAGGCCGCCAAGGAAGGACCCCGCACTGCCCCCTGCGCGCCAGCTAATTAGGTCTGAGCCCTAATTAGGGCTCGGGCCAGACGGCCCGGCAAGAGGCCCCGAAAGGCTGCTCTTGGTGCTTTGATTTTGGTTGTCTGGAAGAAATAACAGCTTCACCCCTCCCCCCAAAAAAAACCCCAAAAGTGGGCACCGATCGCTCGTGGGACACTTCCCACGTCCGGCCGGGCGCCGGGGACAGGGAGCTCCTCCGGGCTGGCTTCACACTCGTGAAGCAAATTTGGGGCGGGGTGGGGGAAGCGACTGGACACTTTCCAGACGGAAGGAGGGAAGGGGGGCTCCAAGCCGGCGGGCGAGAGGTGCCCGCGGGGTGAGGTTCCCGACCCGCCGGTGTCCCGGGGCAGCCCGTACCGCCTGGCGGGAGGTGATGCACTTGCTGTGCCAGAGGAAGCCTTCCCGGTCCCCGCTGTTTCCGAGGGAGGGCAGCTTTCCTCCAGCTCCTGGAGCCGATTCTCCCACGAAGATCACGGGGTGGGGAAGGGGGCATGGAGGGCGAAAGAGGAGGAAGAAAGGGCACATGTTCCGCTTAGGAAAAGTTATTTCCCAGCCCAGTCACCGATAGTTTTATTCACACGAGTTGTTCCACCGAAATCTATGTGTGCTAATCACGGGGAGCAAGGAGCAGATTTTGGCCCCACGTGTTTTTCTGCTCTTCTCAAGCCACGCCGGTTCGTTGGTTGTTCACCCCGCTGGACCGCGCCGAGTTTCTCATCCCTTGGGAGAAACATCCCAGGGTTCCCAGCAGAACAGGGAAACGATCCCGATCCCATTTCCTTTTTACATAATTCCTAAAGAACAGCCTCCTTTTTTTTTTTTTTTTTTGGTGTGGGTCTCTAAGATATGGAGATACATTACCCGTTGTCGGGGGTCATATCTTCACCCACCTCGGTAACACAGCCGCGAACCAGAAACAGCCATGTCACCCCCGGGAAGCATCATCTGTTCTCCCGGACTCTAGCCCCCCCTTGTCATTTAAGAACGACACTCCCCTCCCCCCGGAGCACATCGGCTCCCTCCACGCATATCGCACTCTAAGAAAACTCGCAGTCCATCAACAAGTGACCCGTTTATTTTATTATCACTGATTTTCAGGGGAGAAATGGAGGGTCTGATCCCATAGCGGTCAGGCAGAGCATCATCTGTTCTCCCGGACTCTAGCCCCCCCTTGTCATTTAAGAACGACACTCCCCTCCCCCCGGAGCACATCGGCTCCCTCCACGCATATCGCACTCTAAGAAAACTCGCAGTCCATCAACAAGTGACCCGTTTATTTTATTATCACTGATTTTCAGGGGAGAAATGGAGGGTCTGATCCCATAGCGGTCAGGCAGGCAGGATCCCCACTGAACCCAGCCGGCGCCTTGCAAGTGGGAGACCGCAGGACTGCGACCTGGTTTACTGACATGGCCGGGCTGTGTATGGGCTGCGCGCCCAGAGCCTTCCCCGGGCTACAGGAACAGGAGAACCTTTTACGAACAAAAGTGACCTGAAAATCAGTGGCGCTACAAATGTGTGCGTGTGTGCATGTGTCCCCCGTGATAACACAGATCTTCTAAAAAAGCATGACGTATGCATATCCGTTAAGGTGTGCGTAGATGTGCGTTTGCATGTGAGTGTGTTCGTGTAGAAAAGTGATGACTTTCGTGTTAATTTGAATTATTCAGATATACAATAGAGAGCCTCACTAAATCAGGGTGAGATTTGCCGGGAGACAGAGGTAATTCAGAATATAGTGAGTCAGGAGGAAAAAAAAAAAAAGAGAGATATGATCTCATTAAAAACAAAACTTCGGAGAGGAGAGTATCCTGGAAAACGCTGGCTATTTCTGTGTATCGTTTGCTAATGCGCAGTCGGACTTTATATTCCTCTCTATTTAGATATTCGTTTGATTTAAATATTCACTCCTAGACACTGGTCAAACTACCGATGGGATGGAGAGATTTCAAGGTATTTTGACAAGATACCGACCGCTGCTCTGAGGTCCGTGCACGCGTTTTTAAATGAGAGATCCTAAAAAAAAAAAAAAAGAAAGGCAAAACGGCAACCGTCCAAATGACTAACATTAAAAAAAAAATTCTGTTGCTAATATTTCAAAGAACAAAGGGACAGATAATTCTTTTGCTCAATGAATACAAACTAAATATCAAAGAATCTTTAGGAATAAAAAAGAGCAGACAATGGATTTTATTAAATATTTCACACACATACACAAAAAAATTATACCTTTTATACGTACTTGTCCTTAACCTTTAAAAGCAACTGCTGTAAATACAAGATCCGTACTTTCTCTAATAGATTTTACTAGGAGCTGGTGACAGAGAACTGATTTCTTTTCTATTAGGCTTTAGTACATCTTTGTTGAAGGCCTGCAGAATGACCAGGGATTAGATTTGCATCTCTTAGACTCCCTGTGTGGTCTTTGTAAGAAGCTTGTAACTGTTAAAAATGACTTGTTAGGAAGCGTGTGGGCTCTCATCTCTTTGCTTTTGACAGAATGATTGTGAAATTCAGATTGTTCTTATAGGCTTTAGCCTGCAGATTCCACCTGAACCTTAAGCAATTAGAGACTAATCTCAGTGCAATCATATTTGAGTTAGGATTTGTTGCACTTTGTTTACTTCAATTAAAAAGCTACGGAATATTTCGGAGCACTTTTAAAGTGATATTCTCGGGGCATTAGCGAATTTTTTCAAGCCCTGAATGTTATCCTCACCGCCCCATCGCTCGGCGGTTTGGAGTGCCAAGCACTCCTCGAGTTCCGCGGGCGGAACTGAAGAGGAAACAGCAGGAAAGAAAAAACAAGCTGAAATTCCTTGCGACGCGGAGGGGAGCAGATGTCTGCCGCATCCCCTTCTTCCCGGGGCCGGCGGGAGCAGCGGCGTGCCCCGGGGCCGGACCCCCTCTGCTTGCCGGCTGGCAAATCTCAGGGCGGGAGGGGGGCGAACCAGCCCCGGGCTCGGGCTCGGGGTTCGTCCGTATTGAAGCGATGGCGGCG
>NW_009609213.1:0-258 GCF_000690535.1 Cariama cristata
GGTGACGGTCCCTCCTCTGATGGCCTCCCCGCACCCCAGTGGGCTGCAAACCCCGGTGCCACCATCGCATCGTGCCCAGGGACCTGGGACCTCCCCAGCTCTGGGGGAGTCCAGGGACCTCGTGGGTTTACTGAGAGCCCCCCCTTTGCTTAGGGGTCGCAGCGGACCCTTTCAGGGTGCAGCACCCAGGGGTAAGGCCGAGGGCCCCCTCTCTTCTCCCACCTCGGCACCACCCACACGGGGAGCGTCGGCGGGGGC
>NW_009609213.1:478-703 GCF_000690535.1 Cariama cristata
GCCCCATTCCCCCAGGCTCTGCCTCCCTTCCAAGCCCCCGTCCCCATGGTATGACACTGCCCCGCAGCTTAAAGACGAAAACTGGGGGGTGATGGGGGGGGTTGAGGCAGGTTTGAAGCCGAAAGAGGCAGCGCGTGCCTCGTCAAGTGGCTCGTTAATAGGGGAAAGCGTCGGATGGGAGCAGGGGGGAACTGGGATGCCTAAAACGCAGCAAACCCACACCAA
>NW_009609214.1:0-9739 GCF_000690535.1 Cariama cristata
ATATATAAAATTACTCTTACTTCTTTTTGCGTGCCGTGTGTGTGGAAAGAGCACGGATTGGCTTTTAAACGAGGAAGAAACTGAGGGGTGGCGTGAAAGGGGAAGCGCTGTGGAGCCGCTGGGTGCAGGGGTCCGGGGGGAAGCCGGGCTGGGCTTGCGGTTGGGGTGGGCGCTACGGGAGGGGAGCTTGCAGCCCCGGGGGGCTCGTCAGGGTGCTCGGGACTGTGGGAAAAAGTTTAGTCTGTGAGTAAACAGGTAGGAAGGAGCCTTGGGGGGGGGGGGGGGGGGGGGGGGGGGGGGCAGCAGGAAAAAAGTGGGTCAGCAGGGCCGTGTTGAAGTTACTGTCCTCCAAAGTGAGAGGTGGGCTGTCTGTCGTCCCTTAGAAGTTGCCGTTATTGCCTCTTGATGCTAGAGCAAAGTCTTTGCGGGCTACCAGAGGGACTGTGTGTTGATACCGGCTTCTTTCTCAACTGTCTGAAAAGACACTGCCTGAAGTTCAGAAGTTTCAGAGATGGGTAATGAGGAGGCTTTCAGAGACGTTCAGGGGCTGGAGCTGTGTGCTTGCTATTGTATCTTGGAATTAAACTTCATTATCTTCCAAAAATTGTAACTCTGTAACAGGGCCAAGGAGTTTTGGGTTTTTTACTACTTTTCATGGATTGGTCAGAAGTAACAAGATTTGAGAGGGTGCAGGTGATAACTGACTCTGGAACTGGTGAATCGTTTTGAGAGTTATTAGCCCTGACTCAGTGCAGCGGGGTGCTCTCCTCATCTGTAGTAACAGTGGATGCTCTCTGGTTTTGGTAAGACCTGAGGAAGGAGGAGCAGAGATGACCTGAAGGGGTCTGGTTCAGCCAATCAATAACTTCCCTGCCTTTCTCTTGCTCTGTGTAGGCTTCAAAAGATGGTAACTTCTTTAATATTTAAGCGGAAGACAGTATATCTTGATAGATAGATGGTGAGATAGCTGCATCTTTAATCAGATGCATATGCTTTACACAGGAACTTTTAAGAAGTCTTATTAAAGAGAATAATAGCAAACTTGTTCTTCTCTTGTGTCTCTCTACATCTTTGAGCTGTTGGAGAAGAATATGAATAGCATTATTGGGGTGAACAAATCCTGTGTATTCTGATGGTGTACTATTTCTGTGGCTCTAATTACTGCATTTTATGCTGGTAATTTTCTTTCTCATTTTAAGAAGCTGGCAGCATGGAAAGGTATATAAAAAATGAGCAAGTTTCTGGGTGTGCCACTTGAAATTAGGCAGTTTATATATGGGAATAGCCTGAGTAGAGAAGCTAAAATTATTCTCCTTTCATTCCTGCAATACTATGTGATCTTTGTTAGCTGTGGTCTTTGGATAGCTCTTCAGAATTAACATTTTTACCAGCTAGGTTGGACCAAGTAATTGAAAGTTTTACAGCTCATATAGAAAACTGCAGAATGAAGTGTGAAAATCACTGAGTAGGCATTTTTAATGAAACGTGTTCTTTAATGGGGATGAAATTATGGTGAGTCAACAGTTTCCTACAACTGGAAGTAATCAAACTTTTCCTTCTCTAAAAGCACTAAAAATTAAAGTGTTTTTGTCAACTCAGGGAAGTTGAATGTAAATAATTAAGATTTTAGTTAAGAATGTGTTCTGTTTTTTTCAGAAAACAGTAGGATGTTGTTTCTTTCTCTCACGTGCATTTTGAATGCTGAAGATAGGACTTGTGAGCCGGTTCCTAAAGCCAAACCTGTTCAATGTCAGCTGTAGAATGCTGGCCTACAAAAGAGCAAGGTAGTTGCGGCACTGAAATGGATGAGGCAGTGGCTAGCGATCGGGCTAGTGTGCCAGGCTGAAAAAAATGTTGGTTCTGGTGATGCTTCATGAGTAGGTGTCATACGCTGGCCTTGAAGATGAGAGGTAGAGAGCTGGGGACGGTAATGGTTTCAGCCACCTGGTGTTAATCTGCTTGCCATATATATGCTGGGTATGCAACTACTTGCTATTTGGTTGCAAATTGTTTTGAAACTACCTTGGTTTTTTTAGACTTTTTACTAGTGTTTTGAAACCACTAGGATGCTTACTTTCTGAGTAATGTATTTTGTATTGTTAGTGGTTTCTTAATAAGACCGCGAGTTAAACAACTGAAGGATGACAGAAGTAAGTCTAGTTCTGAAGATGAGGAAACATTTAAAACTTAGTGGGATGTTAATTTATGTTTCAAACTAGCAAATCCTATATACATAACCTGGTGGTAACATTTTAGTAAAGAATTGTATGTGTAACTTTAGCTGTGGTTGTGATTGAAACAGCGCACTTGTTCATCGGTTCAAATAACTAGGAAAGAATTACGTGCAGTTACAAAAAACGAAGGGTACTTCATGTGGTGGAGAATTTACCTTAGAGTGAATCTCATCATGAGAACATCATATAAGTGTCACGTGATACCTACTTTTATTTTTAAAAGCAAGATGAATTAAATGTTCATGGAAACAAACAGCAAGTCATCTGTGTTTTCAGCTACCTGTAACAGAACTTAAAGAAAGGTAACTCGCAATGGTTGGCTGCTAAGTAGGCACAACTACCGGGGATGGAGACACAGGAGACTACATAGACTGAAAATGTTTCCTGGGAAAATCATTTATCATTCTATAACTGAAAGTAAACCAAGATAACCTCTGATTTATCAAATGTACTAGTTATTTTTTGAGAACATGTTTTTGTCTGCTTGCTGATTTTTTTTTTTTTTTTTTGAATCAACTTGCATCTCCCCACTCTACTAGTTGGTAGAAGGTGGAGTTTTGACCAACAGATTGATATTAATTACTTTTGGTGGATGATTTCTAAGGGTCACCCACAAAAATGTTAAGTTGTATTTAGTTAGTTACACAAGCATGGATTTTTAACTAGAGGAGTTTTCATTGGTGAAACAATGGCATTTTCTAGTGCTAGAAAAACTGACTTTGTACAAAAGAAGTAGTTTTTATCTTCAGCCTTTCTCTGTGTTTAGAGACTACAGAAAATGAACTGTGGTAATAGTACAGTAACAGTACTTTTTGGTTTTTATAAATATGCCTTTTATAGTGAAAGTGTAGTCATTGCAAGTAAGACTGTGTGTTGGTTCTGATATAATGGTAATGCCCACAAACCTATGGAAAAGTTTCAAACAAGCAATACTTCATCAGTTACTTCTGTCAGTGTTTTCAAGGCTTTCTCCTCGACCCGAAGAGCTACACGAGCCTTATAAATGAAAGCCGAGACTCCTGATAATAATTTAAGACTTTGAACATCACTTCCATTTTCCTGCCTTTTGTGAAAGGGATAGGTTTCAGTTCCAGAGGAAATGCTAGCTTGAAGTGAGTTATGCTGAGTGTTAATGTGACTTTTCTTTGAAAAAAAAAATATAATTAGTATCAGATCGGTGTGCTACTTGAATGGAGCAGAATGGAAACAAAGTATATTATCATTAGATGGAAATAATGTATATATTTGGTTTATACTGGTTCACACTTGGTTTGAATAAATACTGTAGCGGTATATTGGTAAGGTAAAAGATAGCAACCTTTCGAATAATCTAAATTCAGCTATTAGCACTTGTCAGCAGTTTCAAACTTCCTTCAAACTTGTTTTTTAAACAAAAAGAATATATATGTAATAGGGAGGGTAGGGCAGTAGACTCAAAAGAAAACAAAATGAAACAAAAAAGCCCCAACAGATAAAGCCCCACCCCATCCTTCTGTTAAAGGTGTCTTGTCTTTCTTTTATCATTTCATTTGAAAACAAATACTGTTAGCTGTAATAAAGGGATAGCTTTCAGTTTGACTTGGCTTTTAATAATTTGCTTCAAGAGGATTAAACCAAGTCTTTCTTTTGAATAATGTCTGATAATTTCCAGCGATATGCCATAATCCACTTGTTACGGATTCTGCACTAGGTGGTTCCTAACTTTATGGGTAAGTGTTTGGGTGGGTTTGGGGTGTGTGTGGTTTTGTGGTTGTGTGTTTTGTTTTTGTGTTTTATTTATTTATTTATTTTTGCATCTGAAATCTGAACTGGGTCTCTCCTGCACCAAGGATCTGCCCACCATTGCCACAGACTGAGCTTCAATGATTATTCTGATGTGGGAGCAGGGGCTTTTGGGCAGGAGCAAGACAGGAGTTGCCTCCTTCCAGTGCAGTGCTTGTAGGAAGAGTGTTGGGATGTGACAGGGTGCCCAAGAATTGTGGTATGTTGCCGCTCTAATCATGAGTATTTTTCTATAAGCTGGCAGGATTCTGCCTGCTGAAGTACAAAACAGTTAAGCAAATATGTCTAGTAATATGATCAAATTTTCCCTTTTTAGAAATAAGCATACTCACCTAGAGGTGAACTAAGTGTAAATATTTCTTCTTTATTCTTTTTATTACTGTTTATTACCACTTTATTCGTTTCAAAAGCAGGAGTAAGTGGCTGAAGTTCCTACCCCTGAATCCTCTAGACCTCTTTAGTTGCCTCTCTAGACCCAGGTTAAAGCACAGAATCAGCTTTCTGTTCTTCCCATTTCTTTACCTGGATCAGGCCTTCTGTTTCTTCACTGGTGGAAGCTAGGCTTAGAACGCAGTTGTCATGTATGTAGTAGATGTTACGTATACTGTTAGTCACTGTCTTATCTTTCCTCTGCTATATTGTGGTGTCTGCAGAGGGGAGGAAAAAAAAAAGTCTTATGTTGTTGCCAAGCCTTGTTTCAGTGCTCCCCTCTTGCTTTTTTTTAATAAACATCTATCTCTTGCTATTATGTTGACCAGAGACTGGGGTTCTTTGTGCCCTGTGCACCCTCACCCCCGTCCCCCTTTTTTTTTTCTGTTATGCAGTGGAAGGGAAGTCACACCTGAAATAGGTGCCCCAATATTTTACTAGTTACTTTTATTAAGCATAATGCATTTTGTAGGCTTTGAGCTATGTCGTATATCAGCAGTTGAGGGGGAGCAGCGTTCCCTCTTACTCTTGTTGGATTTCTGATTCTGGTGCCCTTAAGGAAGCAGAGTTGCAAAAAGATGTGATGACTCTCCTGAATATTCTGGTACTAGAGGGAAATTTTGTGGCTCAGTTTGGTGAGTTAGACACAATATTTCTGAGATGAATTCGTTAGATGTTATGGCTTGCCTGGTGAAAGAAAATTGTTACCACTTATCTCCTATCTTCCACACCACCACCCAGTGAAATACTTTTGTCGTCATCTTACTGGTCCTGTCTTCTCCTTGTTAGAGAGCTGAATAATGCAGGGTCACAGAAGGGGTTGGTATGATATCAGGCAGGGGCTTGGTGGTGGAACCAGACTGGGGCTACCTCTTTGACTACAACTGAGGCAGTCTTGCAGATTAATAACTTGCATCTTCACCTTGTGTATTCCGAGCTGGGATGAAAACTTGTTCTAGTGTAGGTGAAAGAATGCTGATTGTGTAGAAGTGGGGAACTAAGTTGTAATGAACTCTAGGAAGGAATGTGTGTCTTGGGGCGGGGGGGGGATTAACTAAAAAAAAAATACATGGGGGATTACTTGAGGTGTTTGGTAGAGAAGGTCTACATTCAAGCAGGTGTCTTCTGTTAATATTCTGTCTGTCTAGATTTGTGTATACATTTAATTTCTAAGCTACCTGTACTGTATTAAAGAGTAAGGAAGGAATTACTTGGACAGATAAAGTAACCTTTCCAAATAAAAGCATATAAGTGATCTAAGGTAAGCAGTTTAGGTTTGAAAAAAATTATTGTTTAAATCTAGTATTTTATTTTCATAACTTTATTTTCCAGAAGTAGATTTTTACCTTGCATGTAAACTGTCTTGTGTGTCTATGTGCAAAAGCAGTCTTCAAATGCATGTTTATATTTCGATTAATTAAAAGAAGCACATGTGATTCATAGCTGATGGATATGAGTGATTCCATCGCTGGGAGTGGCTTTTATGTATATTATAGATTATACAGAGAGAACCTGGAAATGAAAACTGGTACAGAAAACTTAATTTTCTTAATTTTAAATAGTAAATTTCTTGCAAGTCACCCACAAAGAAAATATTATTCTGCACTCTATAGGTGGCTTGAAAGTTTTCGAAAGCAAATTGAGCAAAAATATGTAGTTCTAAATGTGGATAACTGTGAAGAAACCTGCTATGAAAATTGTACATTTGGAGACCTAGTGGTGTCCTCTCAAGTACAAGTAGTGAAACCCAGGTATTTTGGAAGAATGGATTTTAATGCTAATATCCCAAATTTAAAATGAATATTAAGCCAAGGCATGTAAAATGTTTTTGCACAACTTTGAAAATAAATACTAAAACTTAAAGTATAATTTAAGTTCTAGGAACCAGCAAAGGTGTCAAGATTAAGCATACCAAATGTTTGTTGTTTTTGTAAATATAGGAGAAAAGCATTCATCAGAAGCAAAGTGATAGACCAGCTATTAGTAATAGTAATTTTTGTTCAAGAAATGTTTCTTTGCCATTTTCTTCAGGTAGTTCAGTAATGAGTACTCAAAAGCTTGATGTGAAAAGCAGGGAAAGATTATTCCCCTCCCTGAAGAGTGAGGCTCAGATCCCCTAGTTTTAAAACCTCAGTGTCATTGCAAATGCTTTTACTGTTATGAACTGAGTCCTTTTAAGTTATGTTTTGAAGTGCGTGTTGTTAAACTTTTTCTCTATCAACTCATCTAATTTCATTTAATAAAGCTATTTTAAAATGCTGTCTGCGTCTTAATGCAATTCCAATTTACATATAAATACAGTTTGCCACTGAAAGTACTGCTTTTAATTTTTTATTTTGTTAAAATGATAAATCTGTGGATTTGTTACACTATGCACGTCTAAGCAATTCTAGGGTGTTTTTTTTTTCAGCAAGTAAGAAAAAAGGGCATTAGCATAGTTAGTGTAAAGGCTGCTTGAGTTAGAACATGTTTGAAAGGTTCAGACCTAAACATCAGATCTATATTTTCCCTTGTTAGACATAATTTAAAAAGCTACCTTAAAGGGGAAAAAAAAGGTGTAAAAGAAGATTAAATTGCTTAATCTACTATGTGTATTTTTCCTGATTTGTGATGTAGAATTGCAATTGAGATATGAAGCAGTCCTCCTTTCATGGAAGCTGTGTGTCTTGAAGAGGTTGTGATTTCTTTTACTTTTTTTTTTTGAGTGAATGGGTGGGCCTGATAGACTGAGGCTTCCTGTTCCTTCTTTAAGACATGGAACAGTTGCAAGAAGAACAGGTGTATGAAAAACTGAACGAATGTCTGCCTTAATGAGATGCCAAAAACTCACACACCAGCTTTCTCAATCTGTGAAGGAATCTTCAAGGAGAGAGCAAAGAACAATATTTTCTTGTCATGACAAAATCAGAGGAGCTATATAATAACATTTAAAAATTACTTTCTTATAAATTGAAAGAAGCCAAGATAAAGTAGGAAAAAAAAAAAGAAGCTCTTGCAACCAGATAACTTAATATCTAATGTTTCTATAAGAACAGTTAGAATTCTGGGGTCATCCCCCTTAAGCAGAGCATCTTTACCTATGAGAAATTGGTAGTGTGGGCTTCACTGGACATACTGGAAAGCAGCTGTCCAGTCTCTGGTAGCTCTAGGGTATTTTGACTTTTTAGGGAAGATAGTGTAGTATTGTTTGAACATTTTAGTCTTGTGTTTATTCCCTTGGTAGTTGCGTACCATGATACAAGAATGGCAAGGTATCTGGGGAAAAATAACACCATCTTAGACCTGCTGATACAGAGAGTTCAAGTGCATGGAGTCATTCAGGCTATTGCCTCCGTGCATCAACACAAAGCACTATGTTGACTGGGATAGTGTTTTTCATCATACACTGTTTAGCGATCCTAACTTAGAGTCTTTTCCACCACTGTTGTATTATGGTATTGTCACGAAAAACTTGAAGTATTATGTCACAGTCTTCGAGTAAAATGGTGGCAAGTTGCTTGGAAGAGAGCAGCTGCAAGAAGTGAGGCAGTTATTCTGTGTTGTTATTAAGCAGACCTGGGATAGGATTTTTCTTAAACTCACGAATAAGAGACTGTATAAACATGTTAGGAATCAGCTGGGGAGGGGGAAGTTCCTTACCTGGGTTTGCTGGTGGGGAGAGAGGGAGGTGGTCCAGGGGAAAGCAAACCTGAAGTTGTATCATATTAACCTCCCCTTCCTGATACTAGTTAAATCTTTCAGAATATGCCATGTAGACTTTCTTCTTTGCCAGCTGAGTGATAAACGTACATGTCAAGTAACAGAAAGATGATGAAAACACTGAACAGTTAAAAAAATTAATCTCAAAATATATTTGAAATTATTTTATGAGTCTTTTATATGGTACCTTTTATGGAGGGGTGAATTCTTCTGCCTGCCAAGATGCAAATCTTAAATTGCAAATTAAAGGGTAGCGTTTTGATGATCTTTAAGATTGTCAGCCGTTTTAGTGAGCAATCCCAAAAGACTTTTCGTAATAAGTTCTGTAGGAATGTTGTGGGAGGATGAGTGGCTGAGGAATGGGGGAGTTTTGGAACAGTGCTCAGGCTTTTTTGACTTGTTCCTGCCTCTATTTTCTTCCTTCAGAATTGCTGTGAATGTCTGGAACACCGAACTTGTGTTCCTTTCTCGTGGAGTTTACTACAGGACTGAGACTAGAATATGTATTTATGAGACTTGTGAAACATTTCAAGATTTGTAAAATCTCCAGAGGAGCAGTAGATGTTGCATAATAGGAGTTGAACAGTTAAACTGAAGCTACTTTTTTTAAAGAGCAGTGGATTCATATGTACTTTAACATGGCAGAAAAGAACAGATGTTGAAAATACAGAATACCAGAAAATATGAGTGTGTTAGCATAGGCACTTTTAAGAATAAAAAAGCAGATGCATATGTTATTGTGGAGTAAACTGGTATTTGAGAGGAAGCAATGTGATCATTATTCATAAACTTTTAGAGTTTGTTCAATGTTTGGGACAGTTTTTAAAAGATAAAATCCTCATTAATCTTGATTCACATGGTACCTTGTGTTAAGTAAATCTGTTGCTGTTGCTTTTCTGTTGAGGATTGTAGGGAGCAGACTTTTCATGGTTACTACTAAGCATACTGTGTTCCTTTTTAGGGTACCATATATGTAAGTACAAAAACATCAATGATCGCAGTCAAGGCGTTTTAGTATTTCAATGCAAGGTAGACAAGCAAATAACATAAATGTATAACAAGCCTAATGTACTGATAGCTGTTACATTCATGAGAGTTCAAAAATTTGATTCTGTTGTGCAGTGGAGAATTGCTTCCTATTGAAGAGTGCAGTTGGATAAGTAACCTTTAAGTGATGTTTGGGCTCTCCTCTATCACTAAAGTGATGTGACTGGGAATCTTGAAGCTGATTAGAAAACACTGGGCTTTGGGTGCTGTGTAGAATAAAATCTCTGTATGTGGGTTCAGTCACTTCTTCCGGTGTAACTGTGTTGGGTTTGCCTGGCAAGGTTTTGGTAGTGGGAGAGCTACAGGGGTGGCTTCTGTCAGAAGCTTCTGCTGGAAGCTTCTCCTATATCCAATGGAGCCCATGCCAACCAGCTCCAAGATGGACCTGCTGCTGGCCAAAACTGAGCCCATCAGCGATAGTGGTAGAGCCTCTGGGATAACAGATTTGAGGAGGGCTAAGAAGTGTGCAAGAGCGATTGCAGCTGGAGAAGAGAGGAGTGAGAAGATGTGAGAGGCACGGCCCTGCAGCCCCCAGGTGAGTGCAGCAG
>NW_009609215.1:0-10396 GCF_000690535.1 Cariama cristata
ATCTCGCGGCCACGCTGCCACCGTGCCGGGCTGTCACGGGCGCTGCACAGCCCCACGGCACGGCCCCACGCGTGGGGGGCTGAGCCCATCAGCACAGGTGGGGCAGAGAGAGACAGTATAATATATTGCAATGTCAGCGTACCAGTCACACGAAATAGCATTGCTGGTGTACACAGCGCTTCTCGTCACCTCTCAAAGGGGTCAGCAGCATCAGCCCCACTGCAGGGGGAAACCGAGGCCAGGAGCAGTGCTCGGTGGCCAGGAGCAGTGCTCGGTGGCCAGGAAGGCCTGGGATGACCCCGGCCACAGGACTCAGCCCGGCACCCTCCTGTTGCCGACAGTGCGGCCGGGCGCAGGCTGGCATTGCTGTGCCCTTTAGCAGGACATGAAGGCTGTGCTGCCAAAGAGACCACAATGGCACATCGGGGTGGGCACCCAGGCAGGCGTAGTGCCCTGGTGAGGAGTGGGGAGCCATGTCTCCAGGGCTGCTCCACCTCAGTCTCTGCACTCACACCAGCACTGCCCTCAGAGCCCTTTTCCAAGAGCCTCTGATGCTCCATGCCAGGCCGAAGACCCCCTCTGCAGTGCTGCACCCTTTGCAGCTTGGTCCTGATCTAACTGGGGACAATGCTGTCTCGTCACTGCAGCCACCTGCCCTTACTCCTTCATGCTCCTTTCCTTTGTGCAAACACGTATGGGACACGGCAACCTCAGGTCTACCATTCAAAATGTGCCTCCCGACTGCTGTCCCTCACACCCACATCCCCCAGGTTGTATTCTGCCAGCTGCTTCCCACCGCCTCCCCAGCCCAGGGCCACCACGGACACCTCCCTCCAGCATCTCCTGTGACAAGTCCTTGGGTGCTAAGCGGACGGCTCTCATCCGATGAAGCCTGTGCCCTTGGGTGCCGGGCTGGCTGTGCTCACACAGGCAAGCTCCAGCCCATGGGCTCGGGCACAGGGACAGTCACCAGGTAGCTGGAGGGCACGTAGCCCCTCTGGCCATTCACCTCCACCAGGCTCCACTCCTTGCTCCCCTTCTTGTCGTGCGGCTCCAGCACCACCACGGGCTGCCCTGCCTGGAGGCTCACCTCCTGCGGACTCCTGGCTGCGAAGGAGAAGCCGGCGACCACCTGCGAAAGGCAGGGTAAGGAGGGAGGAAGCCCTTGCTGGACGCGAGAGTCATGGGGGAAAGGACATAGGTGGCAGGGCAGGACCTCGAGGGGACATGTTTCCAAGAGGGCAGCACAGTACTGCCATTGATGGAGGGACACTGGGGACCCCACCAAGCACAGTTCTCTTGCTCTGTCCGCCCCAGGTCCCAGCAAGGCAGACACCAGCCTCGCAGGGCACTTGGCCAGGGGCTGCGACACTCCCCTGCTAGGCAGGTGGCTGCAGATGTGTGACCACGTGTGTGCTGGAAAAGCAGGTCCACCTTCCCACCCACACGCTGCACACACAGGGACCAGCACGGAGCTGGTGGGGTTGCTAGGAATGGCCCTGGAGGGTGTCCCCACTCTCACCTGGAAAGCTGGAGTGAAGGTGGCCATCTGGGGTCTGGGAGCTTCAGGTGACACATATGAATGTCGTCTTCTCTCTGTGCTGCTCTCCAGGGCTGGCATCTGCATCCCGGGCTGCTGGCTTTGTACTGGGCAATAGGGCTGGAGTTTTCCAGCAGGCACAAACCCTCGAGGACCTGGAGGACACGCACACACACAGGTCATGGGGCCCTGCTGCCTGGCACATGTAGGACTGGTTGGAGGAGAGAGGAATGACAACTTGGCTGTTGCCTGCCACGGCACAGCAGCCCTGTGCAAGCTGCTCCTTCACTAGGGGATATCCAGCAGCAAAACCCTCCAAAAAGGGGTTTCAAGATGTTTCTGTGTACATGGGATTCTCCTTATTCAGTCATGATGAGCCACAAGTGCTCCCTCATGGGGAAACCTGAACTTTACGGCTAATGGCTGCTGGTGTAGCTGGCCAAGCAGAGGTGGGTTTGGGCTGAGCAAACCCTGGAAGGGAGGACCTGGGAGGCAATGACCCGCTGTTTCATCCGAGATGAGGAAGTGGTTTGGGTTTGGTTTCTGACCCTGGTGCTGAGGCAGGGAGAGGCTCCCCGTAGAGCTCACAGTACCTCCAGCATCCACCAGCCATCTGCTCGTGTTCCCCTTAGTGTCCACACTTTGCAGCAGAGCTACAATCTGTCCCCTTTGCAAGGTCAGGTCCAAGTCTTTGCTGCCACTGATGTTGCTTGTCACTTGGTAAAGTTTGTCTGGGCCATGCTTGCTCACAAGAGAAAGGACCTTCCGCTCCTCGGCAGGGTTCAGAGGCTGATGGGGAGCAAAAAGACACAGGAGCACTTGATAAGACAGGCAGGAGACTGAGGCCCTCCATGTACATATGCTCTCCTTTCTGCAGGATGACATCCCAGTGAAAGGTTAGAGGAGAAACTCCTTCACACTATCTGCTCTACCTCACGGTTTGGAGACGAGTGTCCGGAACCAGAAGAGCTGAGACTGTTTCATCCCTGGTTATTCCCCGCCAGCTGCTGTCAGGGGCTTGGGGGAAATACTGTGGCTGTGGCAACCCACCGTGCCACTTTCTGAGCCAACTTCCCCACGGAGGCGATGTTCTACACCGGGAAGCTACAGTCCTACCTCTTCATCCAGCTGGCCTGAGACATTCCCTTCCCAGCTCCTACCTGTGTCACAGGGCTCGGCGTGACAGTCTCAAATGTCTGGCAGAAGGTACGGAGCTGAGCACCAGACTGCTGCAAGGTGTCCTCCACCATCTTCCAGAAACTGGGCAGAGGCATGCGGCCATGGGGCATCTGTGAAGACAGACGCTGAGATTAGAGAGGGCTCTGGGGTGGGGAAGAGCTGTGGGTAGGGTCAAAAGAGAAGGAGCAAGAAGAAAAGGGGTGAGAAAGCAAGAGACCAAACCTTGCCACTAAGGATGACCTTGGATCTAGGATCAAAGCTGTTCCTCTCTGGCTTTGAGCCTCCTGCGCTGTGCAGGGCAGTCACACATGGGGTTCTTGGGTTGCACCCAGTCCACCAGAGCAGACCCGAGGTCCTGCTGTTCTACCCCGAGCCCACAGCCCGTCCCACCTGACTATACAGGGAGACAAGTGGATATAGCTCCGGGGTAGACATCTGCAGCATAAGCATCCCAGACGGAACGAGGGGAATCCACCCTCATGATGAGGTACACATGGGCAGTGTCTGAGAGGATACTTCCACATGGCGACATCTTGTTCTCATCTTGGTCATCGGTCAGGCCAGAGCCATGCTCCACTCCAGGGCTCTGGACTGGCCTGACCTACCACATTTGCAAACATCAGGCTCAGAGAATGCTCTGCAGTGAGGAGTCCTGGGAGACATCTCCCAGGGGATGGGGGTTTGAGGGATGCTCGTTCCTCAGCCCACGAGCTGTCCTTCTCCTCCTTGCCTTCCCAGCACAGAGCTCTCAGGGGCTCAGAGTCAACACTGATCTCTCAGGCAGCACATCAATAAATTACCAGTGGTGTCCTCAAAGAGAGAGCAGGACAGTTCCTGGCAGTGAAGAAGAGACAATTTGGCTTTCCCCAGCTGAAGGGGAGTAGGGATCACTTACAAATGCTAGACAGGGAGCTATGTGTCTGCAAGGGCAGCCTTGGGCTAGAGTAATCCTTCAGTGCCCTGACATCCAAGTGATGTCCCAAGCCTGAAGAAGGCAGGTCTGGCTCAGCATGTGTGCCGGTTTGGGCACAGGTGCCAAGGGTCACTCTCACCTGCTCTAGCTCCTTTTCTGCCTGGTGCAGGACCTGGGCAGCCAAGTCCTGTTGCAGGGCACTGAAGGAGCACAGTATCTGCCCCAGGAGCTGCAGAGCTGTCTGGTTGAACCGTGGGAGCTCGGCCACGAGCAGGGCATTGATGGCGAGGTAGGTGTTCATGGCTGCCTCCTCGTCATACGTCACGCTGCCCATCTCGCTCTTCCTCATAGTCCGGCAGCTTGGCCAGGCGCTTCTTGACCAGCTGTTGTGGCCCCACCAGCATGTCTGAGAGGCTGCAGAGGGGCTGGCAGACCAGCCTGTCCAGCCGTCGCTTCTGTGGGGTGAGAGAACCCAAATCTTCACGTGAGCCCCCCAGACAGGCCCAGCTGTTTGCATGGGGCACTGTCTTAAACAGGAGAAAAGACTTGGGGACTTGTTGAAGGGCTTGTGTGGAGTGGGGAGCATCTGAGGCATCCTCCCCTGAAGGCATATAGCATGCCAACCAAAGCAAACCCTTGGTAGAGAGCAGTCACACATGCCACGATGCAAAACTTGTACTCCATGCAAATGATCGGGTAGGACCCTCATGCACAAGGGGCGGGGGTGGAATGGGGGTCCTGCAGTGACTGTCCCATGCAGGTTGTAGTGTCCTGGTTTGATGGAGGCTCTCAGCCCAAGGTCTGCGTGGTTATCCCACATAGCTACCGTCCCTCCCTGTGCTGGCGCTCCCTAGGGATGCTGGCATCCAGGCGTGGGCTTCAGGCTGCCCTGCCACTCTTCACTGCCCAGAAAACCTCCCTGACGGCGGCAACCATCACCCAAGAGGGAGGCCTGGAGAACCAAGCAGGGGTGGTAGAAGGAGACAGATGGAGGGCTCTTGGGATCCCAAAGACAAGTACAGATGCCCACACGGTGTGGGTAGGTTGGACTGAGGTTTGGTGGCAAACACCTTCTGTGAGTTAAATAAACAGTACGCCTGGTTTCCCACCATCCTGTGGTCTGCTGTAGCCCTGCCTGCCTGGTTGGCCATGAACATGTCAGGGCGCTGAAGGCAGAAATAGCCTTTAATGGCCCAGACCAGCCTCACCTGGGGCCTCTACCCACACTCCTGCTCACAGCCCATTTAAGGGCCTTCAGCTGCTTCTTAACTGTTGTGGGTGAGCTGGTTTCTGCTTCAGTCTTGTGGGTGGACCTTGGACCTCTGCTGTAGCTAGTTCAGCTCCTGGATGGACCCCTCAGATGGACATTGCAGCTTGTCTCCAGCCCTGGATGGACTTTAGAGTTGTGTTGTAGCCATGTCTCTGGCCCTATCTCCTTTTGTTTCCTGGATGGACCCTGGAGCTGGTTCTTCATTTCACGTGTCTGGGACTGTTGATGGACCCTGTTACCTGCCCCTTCATGTTCAGGTCCCAGGAGACAGTGCCTGTTTGCAAGGACACTGCCTGCTCTGGGCTCCCTCTCAGACCTTGGCTGCCCTGCCCTGGAGCCAGCCCCTGCTGTACCCTGGCAGAAGGTGTGAGAGCAACGCCTGGCTGACACCCTGAAGGAGATATACAGGGAAGGAGCACTCACAAACTCTGGGAAAACAGTGCAATGGAGGTACTCTGCAAAGCGGCGGTACTGTTGGGCAGGTCCCTCATCGATCTGCAGGTCACGCTTGTGTGGGGTGGGCAACAGGAACGCCTGAAAGGGAGATAACCATCAGACCTGACCTGCAGAGCTACCCAGCACTAGGTAAACCATCTGTAACCTATCCCTGAGTTCCCAAAGACATTCCAACATCCCAGCCTGGGTGCTCTGTGCTAGCAGCCCAGTGGGACCGATGCTCTGGGCTACTCTTGTCTGCAAGCCAGGGAGCTCACTTTGGTGTTAACAAAGCTCTCCCCTTGAGCAGGGGTCGTGCACTGGCTTGCAAAAGCCCTCCCACCCCAGCAAGGTGGCCAAGGCTGCCCTGTGGCCCCAGGCAGCCTGCCCCAGGTTGATGTTGCCTGGTGCTTTGACACTTGGGTTTGGTGCTCCAGTGGCTCCATGGAATTTCTTGTATTTGTGCACAAAATCTTCCCCCTGCCTCCACGCGGAGAGTGAGACTGGTGGGAAAGGAAAGTAGGTAGGGATGGTTTGGGTGGAGACTCTCTGCTTTGAGAGGCTTTGCTCTAATGTTAACTCTGTAGGCAACAACCTCCTGCCTGCCTGGAGGCAGGCTTTTGACCCACAACCTCTAGGCCCAGGGAAGGGAGCAGTGAGCTCCCAGAGCCCCAGCCTGCTGCTGGTGCCAAGGGAAGCCTGGCCTCCTGCTCCTCCTGGGCTTGGCTTTGCTGCCCCTTGGAGCACTGCTCCTGCACTCAGTCCTGGAGCAGCAGGAGCAGCTTCTGTTTGATTCTCATCAACCATGGCTGCCATGGGCCTCTCTGAATGCCCTGATCTCTGTCCTAAATCCTGTCTTTTTGCCTGCACTCATGTTTAGGAGACCCTTCCTTTGTAGTCTTCCCTGCCACAGGAGCGATTGGAGATGGAAATATAAAAGGGGAAAGGGATTGACCCTTTGAGCAGAAGATGGCTGCTCTGAGATGTGCGCTTTTCCTCAACCCTACAAGGGCTCTTACACAAGCAGAGGTGGCTGTGATGATCTTGTATGCACCAAGATTTGTCTTTCCTCATGGTGGGGGTACTGCTACGGATAGATGCCCAAGAGGGAACTGCCAGCCAGCACAGAGAGAGGCCAGGCTGTCTCTGCCCTATGAGAACATGTCTTCACTGGCTCCTCAGAATGTCTTTGAGAAGCTTTCGGAGGGAGAGAGACTGCATGCAGCCCCACTTTCCCCCACCAGCAGCTCCTCTGAAGCTCCATCCAAGCCCCAGCATGACTCCTAACCACAGCTCACTATCTAGGCTGCCCAGCCCATTTGCAGACACTTGATGTGCCAGCTGAAGCCAAGAAGCTGGCTTACAGAGGTGCAGCTCCCCGAGGGGCAGTGCCAGGCAGGTCCCCAGGAGCACTTGATGTCCCAAGGAACAGTCATGCCCTGTCCCCCTAACTGATGCTACATCTCACTGTCATACAGATTGCCATCCCCACATTTTCTATTCTAATCCCATTTTACTCACTCTTTGGGCTACAGAGAGTCTTTCTGTCCCCTCTTCCTCCTTCCCAATCCTATATGGGGAGCCCTCGTCAATATTTTCACGACAAGGTCTTTCCAGCCCTTGAATTCCTGATTTCTGAAGCCTCTGCCATTTCCTGAGACTTTACTGATACTACAGTGTCTGGGGATTTCAAGTTTTGCCATTGCTCATCATTTCATTTCCCTCAGATACCCCAAGGGATTTCCAGGAGAAAATCACAGCAGCTACTCAGCTGGGTCATCTCAGAAGGGAAGTTTGTTGTTTCCCTGATTTGTGAACACTTCTGCCTTATACCTGTTATGCAAGAGTTCCCAGGCTGAACAACACTTAGCCTTCTCAGATATTTAATGCCTTGAAATAATGATCAGTTTAAGGACTGATTATTCCCAAATGATACCCAGCTCAGACTGTGTCAACAAAGCCTTGACTTTTTTTTAAGCTCTGCTGGACCCAAGCAATCCTTGGATGTTACGCAAGCCCCTGGCACAACATCTTTAGCTGAGAGATGCGAGCCACTGAACATCCCCAACTGACACTGGTTTCCACAGGGCTTTAGAGTATTCTCCAACCCCAAGGAACAAGTCCTGAGGCCTGGATGGGGCCAACCCCCTGCAAGTTATTAGGGTTTTACCTCTAAATGGTCCAGGTAGGATGCCATGTTCTCCTTCAGCACAGCCACGCTGGACACCACGCACTGGAACTTCTCCTCCAGGTCATCATACTCCCTGTCCTCCGTCTGCAAGGCAAGGGCTGGCTTATCCCCAGCACGGGCAGGCCAGGCAATGCCTCGCCTCGGGCAGGGCTGATGCCCCTCACTGGGTACTAATGTAGAAAGCAGCCAGGCACCTGCCTGAAGCTCGCAGTGCTGGGCACAGGCAGGGGAAACCCTGAGAGGCTCCAGGAATCTAAAAAAGGGCCGAGATCTAGGGTGCTTGGGATGCATGCAGAAATAGGGCTTTCGGTGTGGTTATGGTGCTGGGGAACACCAGGGTGTCTTTCCTTTTGCTGGCGTGCCCGAGGATCCTGTGGGTCCTTTGGGGGCCAAAGCACTCCCCTGCAGCGCTCTGAGCCAGGCAGCAAGGTGTGTGCCCTGCATCCCTCTTGCCTTGCTGGTCCTTGGGACTGGGGACCAGGAGCCGCTCTTAGGCTGCTGAAAAATGGGACTGTGGCTCATGTGAGAGCAAGGGCCACTGGGTGTCAGCATTGGCCATGCCACCTCCGCTCTGCTCGCCCAGTCCCACTGGTGAGGCATCTCGGGAGGCAGTGGAAAGCCCCAGAAACGACCCAGGGAGAGGCAGCAGGGTGCAGGCTGCCCACCTTGGCCACGATGCCGGCTTCGTGCATGAAGAGTCGGCTCAGCCGCGTGGTCTTCTTGGCGATGGAGTGCGTGTTGAGGCGCGCGAAGCGGTCTCGCAGCGTCAGGTGCTCAGCCTTGTTGTATTTGGTTGCTGCTTCGGGTGAGGGCACACAAGGTGGGAGGAAAAAAGATCAGAAGGGGAAACTTCAGGGCAGCATCCTCAGCAGCCTGAGTGGGCAATGCGGGTGAGCAGCACCGAGGCTCGGTGCTGAGAAGTCGTGATCGACAGGATAAGCACAAACCACATCAAAGAAGGGCAGCCCTGGGGAAAGTACTATGAAAAACCAAAAAGAAGAGCAAGCTCCCATTTGTGGGGAGCCTGATTTCTCCTATCCCAAGGGCAGGACTGTTCCTTCCCACTCCCCAGCTCCAGGAATGCAGACAGAATGGTTCTGTGCCCAGCCCTGCCATGCCACCCTGCTCCTGCAGCCTTCAGGTCTTGCCCAGAGTGGAATTTGCAGGACCGGAGCAGCGCTGGGAGCTGCCCGCACAAGTCTGTGGCTCCACCAGGCAGGACGGGTGGAGGGCAGGAGGGCTTTGAACTGATTTAAGTGGGAAGTAGTGCAACACCAAGGGGACATGACTGGGGTTGGGATGGGGCTTCCCAGACACCATGCCCTGTGCCCGCTCACCTACTTCTCTGCGCCGTTTGTACTCGTTGATGTTGGTGTTGACCTGGGCCATGGTGCGGACGGCTGCCTGCAGGGCTGGGTAAGCGCTGGCGCTGGGGGGGGTGTTCTCCAGGATCTTCCCCAGCAGCAGTGGGTATTTGGTGACCCTCTGCACCGGCATCACCAGGAAGAAGCTGAGGTCCAATGCACCCGTGTGAGGCCTGACAGAGACGGGAATTGCTCAAGGTCAGCGTGGAGGGCTGCCCTCCCACCCTGCTGCTCCCCCCAGCTTCTCTATGAACATTTTGGGGAGAAATCAGACCCTTTCCAGCTGCAGGGGAGTTTTGCTGCCTTGGACCTATAGGGGAGCTGTGCCCCGCAGCTGTGGGGGGTTTCTGACTGTGAAGCCCTGCTCCCCGCCAGCTGGGGGGCCACCCCCCCAGAGTGCTGGCAGAGGGATGCCATCCCCGCCAGCCCCGAAGGCAGTGCCAGCCCCGGGCGGGCACCCTGCCTCCCTGAACAGTGCTGCACTTGTCTAGCTGGGAGGCACGGGATCAGCGCTTGCTCAGGGGCAATGGGGAGGGAGGGTGTGGGCAAAGTGCAGGCAGGACTCCCCTTCTACCCGCACGCAAGGCATCACTTGTGAGGGAGTCACATCGCCTGTGCCCTGAAATAGCCGAAGGCAGTGCCAGCCCCGGGCGGGCACCCTGCCTCCCTGAACAGTGCTGCACTTGTCTCGCTGGGAGGCACGGGATCAGCGCTTGCTCAGGGGCAATGGGGAGGGAGGGTGTGGGCAAAGTGCAGGCAGGACTCCCCTTCTACCCGCACGCAAGGCATCACTTGTGAGGGAGTCACATCGCCTGTGCCCTGAAATAGAGAGAAGCAAATCCCGGCAGTTCCTCTGCTGACACTCCTGCTTCTCCTGGCTCTGACAGTGTTTGTGACCCCCCCACAATAGATCAGGAGCAGTTTAGCAGGTCCCCTGGGGCCAGCCCATCTCTGGTCAAACTGGGGAACACGTGCCCTCTTTGGCTTGTGAGCCACATGAGCGTGTGGAGCAGGCAGGAGCTTTGAGTACCACCCCATCCCTTGCTTTGCGGTCCACCATAAAAGACCACCAACCTGTAGTGCTGCTTTGGGAAGTGGCCCCAAGCATGCAGGACAGGCTGCCAGGGACTACACCAGGCAATGCCACAAAGGTGGCACGTACCCATGCAGGCAGGTTGTCCCAAGAAAAGGGCAAGGCCAGTAGGTAAAACACGGAGAGGGAGGTGGTGGCCTCAGCAGCAGGCACCTACACTGTGGCATTTAGGGTTTCCAAGATCTCCTCCTGCAGCCGGGGGTCCTTGCGGTAGCTCTCCACCAGCAGAAGGGCATGCTCATAGCTGGCACAGTAGATCTTGTAGACGGTCTCCATCTCCTCCTTGAACTCCTGGAACAAGGCGCCTGGGGAAGGAGAGCGAGGCTGAAAAGGACAGTCCTACCCTACAGCCTCAGAAAAGGCAGGGGTTTCTCTCCAGCCTGCTGGAAGGGTGAAGCCAGCAGAGCAGTG
>NW_009609216.1:0-1075 GCF_000690535.1 Cariama cristata
CGGGGTTCACTCGGAGGGTCCGTGCGTGCCCCTGGCGTTCCCTCCCATGCGGTGTGGCCTATAGATTAAAGGTTCTTGTCTTCCAAGAGCTCTGCACACAATAAGTAATCATAGCTTGCCCATGCGACATTTACAGTAACCGTTAACTAACTCTTGCAGACTTTTCGAGTTCAGTGTGTGGTGTTTTAATGAGATCTTCGTATGTTTTGAATGTCAGGCTAAGACCTTTATCTGGTAGGCCTTAGATTTATTCTCTTAACTTTCAAAGCAATGGGGAGTGTGTTAATGTTTATGTATTCTTGATGCATAGCCAGAACAACCGATATTGCCCCTTTTTTTCCTCAGTAGACTGGTGTACTTGGAATTTTTTCTGTAAGATGTCTTTGGAATACTCTTACTTCCCTCCTTCTATTCTGCTGGTGTTCAGATAAAACTGTTCACCAGGAAGCTCATGATATAGGGCTGGGAATAAGGGAGGGATAAAGAGGGGGAGGAAAAAGGAGGCACAGTTTAGTTGATAAAGTGCAAAGAATTATAACTTCAGTGTTGAAATGCTTTTAATTTTTAAACAGGAAAATGTAGTTGCCCCAGGTGAAACTTGAAGCGCATGCTGACCTGTCACATTCAGCCTTGCTGTTTTTTGGTGTAGGTCCTAGTGATGCATCTCCAGATGAAGGAGTAGTAGAAGATCTGCCTTTAATAGACGAGAAAGCTGTGGAGCAGCTAACCGAAGGATTGATTTCTCATTATCTGCCTGATCTTCAGCGATCAAAATCAGCACTACAGGAACTTACGTAAGCAGATTTTTAAAACCAGCTTCTTATGTGGGCATACTTTGCCACTTTTCTCAAGATAACGTTATAGCTACCCTTAACTGGAATATGGTTTATTGTAGTATAAAGTTTATTCTAGTTTATTTATTTCTGTATTCTGACTATAGCAGGCTGAATAGTTAACTGATTTGCAGGAGTACTGGGGGGTGTATAAGCTGTAATGTAACTTATCAGAACTTTGACTGAAGAATGTATAATGCTGGAACACTAAAATCCCCTAAGCCAGGTATAGAAGCAGGAAT
>NW_009609216.1:1106-12250 GCF_000690535.1 Cariama cristata
TTCTTAAATACTTGTGCAGTTCTGTAGTAGGAAGTCTGCTGAAAGCTGTAATTATTTTGCTTGCAGAGATGCAGTTCATATTCAGGGCAGCTTGTAGCACGGTATATTGTTTGTTGTCCAGTCTCTAAACTGTGTTGCAAAAGATACACTTGGAAAATATAATTAAGGAGCTAAACACATAAGAATTCTTTGTACATTGGCATCTCACTGATAGCTGAGAACAGTTTATTTCAAATTCAGGCTGGATCTGCCATGGATGCAGAGATACTGGAAAGAGCTTTACGCAGATCCATCTCAGGTTTTGCAGGGTACATTGGTTTGGGTTTCATGATGCGTGATGTGGTTATGCTGCTGCCAAGGACAGCCTGTGTCTGGAAAGGCTTTAGCTGATTTGTGTGGGATGGAGGATCCTTAATAAGCACAAGGCTTCACGCAAGTTCTATACAGAAATAACTTCGTCCTGCAGCATGACGCTGAGGCACCTGAGTGGAAAGTCAAGAGCTAGTTGTTTTTCCCTTCATTCAACCTGGAGTGTTTACTCACTGCAACCTGCGGAGTGCCTGTTCAGGGTTTTTGGATATTCATCCTGGATATCCATGCTGTATGATGCCAGCTGAATTTGTGTGTACTCTGCTGGGATTGTTCTAAAACCATTTACTTGTGTCTTTATTGAAATCACCTAGCAATGCATAAGAGGAATCTGATATTGGGAAACATGTATTTATATTGTTATGATCAAAAGTAGCTTTTATTTAAAGGGGTAGTTAAAAAGTGTATGTGCTGCTTTACTTTGGTTTTATGTATTTTTTTTGTTTCAGACAGAACCAAGTGGTATTACTAGAAACATTAGAACAAGAAATTTCAAAATTCAAAGAGTGTAACTCCATTCTTGATATCAATGCTTTGGTAAGTACTATTAATGCTTTCTTAAATCTCTATTAGTGTAGATTTTCTTGCTGAAGCATTAGTAGCAACATGCATATTTTCCTTGTTCTTAATGACCTACAGGAAGAGAACCAACCAGTTCAGATATTCGGGACAAATTGTTGCTGGAGAGTGTGTGGAACCAGCATACTTCCCTTAAATAGGAAGGGCACTGGGAAGAAAGAGCAGGCTCAGTCAGCCAGTGGTAGTAAGTCTGGTTGTTCAAAACCAGTAGCCGAAGCAAATATAAGCCATTTTTCGGTAGGACTGAGACTCCAGCGTGAGCAATGTGCATCTCTCCAGACTAGCGGGAAGGGTGCATGAAACGTGGATATATCGTGCATAAAATGGTAATATTTTTATTCTGTTTAATAAATCTTAGTTCTGTGGATTACTGGGTGTATCTGTTGAAATATGGTATTTTTCTGTATTAATACATGTAATATGTAAACTTTATATATAAACTTGAACATGTATAATCCATTATCAAACTGTTCTGGTAATCACTGTGGGTTTGATTACTGTTTTGCTGTGTAGCTTTATAAAACAACTATTACAGCTTGACAGTCACTGCTTTAACAGTTATGTTTTTTAAGTTTTCAGAAGCTAAACACTATCACAACAAGTTAGTGAATATTAGAAATGAAATGATGCTGCTCCATGAGAAGACATCAAAGTTAAAAGTGAGTGGGATAAATGTTTTTACTTTCCAGCATAGATACTTAATTATGTATTGTTGACTTCTAACTGTTATTTTGGGTGCATGCTGTCAGTGCTGATTAAAATAGAATCTTCAATCCTTATATTAAATGAATGTTTTCAGTAGTGCCAAGCGATGTATGTTTTTAAACTTTCACTTACTCCTACCTATGGTCAAGCAGCTTACGCATCTGAACTACTAGTAAATCTCAGTGTCATCATCATGTTTAGGTAATACAAGAATCATGCTTTGTTCTGTTGCTTAATCTACTCCACTCGAACTAGTTCTCTTTGTTGTTTCAGTTTCTATGCCTTTTTAGTGAAAACTAGATTGTCATAAATGTAAGAATTTCTATTTAATGTAGTATTAACAGTGGCATAAGTTCACTGACCACATGCTATATAGGCAGTCTCTGGTGACATTCTGGCAAGATTGGTCCTTCAGTATGTTCAACAAAAGGATTTTCTCTTGGAGGCAATCAATTGCACAATATGCACCTTGTCTGATATACACAAAGGATGACTTTTAGTGAGACTGAAGGGAATCCAGTTTGTATTTTCCTCATGTAGATTGCAGACTTGCCGTTTCTGAACAAGAAGATGAAAGTGGGAGGGAGGAAGAAAAAATGAAGAGTTTATGCAATGTTCAGTCATAAGCAGGGTGTATCAGAGAAGATAATGTTAAGAGAATGGGAGGGATTTTGTTTGTTGCTCCAACTTAAATACAGCTGTAAAACTTAGAATTATTTTCTTGTCTTTTCTGTTTAGAAAAGAGCACTTAAGCTGCAACAAAAGAGGCAGAAAGAAGAACTGGAACGAGAACAGCAACGTGAGAAGGAACTTGAAAGAGAGAAGCAGTTAACAGCAAAACCTGCTAGGAGGACGTGAAAGGAGAGCATGCAACAACTTGTCTAAATTAATAATTTCTGCATTCTCTGGAATTAAGGCAGACTTTGCATAAGCTGGGCTATAGCTGTTACTAGCAACAGTCTACTCTATGATATTATAAATTCCAGAATGGTAATAATAGGGCTGGTAACATTCAAATTTTTTCATTTCAGCCATTCAAGTTGCCTTCTTTTGAAATGCTATGCAGTTTGATATTATGATAACGTAAGTTAATTTTTTTTATATATATATAGGAGAACTTAGGCATCACCGTTTCAAATACCTATCCATTTTTTCATCTGCTGCTGTTTAGAATTCTGAGAGATATTTGGTGACTGGCATACATATTTTCAGACAAAATACATAATACTAAGTTAAAATTTGGTTCTCATCACCAGACTTCAGTGGCTGCCTATTTCACTGAAACTGCTTTGATTCAGGCTGTTGGGATCTCTTTTTTGATGCCCTGGTTCATAAATACAGGCTTCTTGTGCAGCCTTAGTTTGGTTCATCTCTAATGAACTGAAGAAACTTCCAGTGTATTTGCCTGAAAGCTCACTTTATTGCAGCAGTCTTATTTTTCTGTCATGAAGTATCTTAAGAACAGCTTGAAAGTAACTTCTGAATAAGTTCCCAGCTGAATTGGTTGGGGGGGAAGCAGAACACTAAAGATTCTCAGAATTGACATGTGCACAATGCAAAGATTAGTGAATTTGTGCTCCCACAAATATGTGAGTCAAACCAGGGAACTGTTGCTTCTGTACTGGTTCAGCAGGAAGACTGTGTGATCTAAGCAGATTTCTGTGGGATTTAGAAGTTGTAGTGTCTTAATTTGTGTGACAAAACAAAACAATTTCCACTTCATGTGAAATTCAGTTATATGCAGGAAAAACTGCTGCATTACATTTTTTTTCCTTAACAAATGATTCATTTGCACTTCAGGGCTATGTAAGAGAATTTTGTTATGCTGTCCTCACCCAAATTGATGATTGTAAGTGTATACTGATGATAAATGTGGAATGGAGGTTGATATCTGTTTCTCTGAATGTAGTTGCTTTCTTGCAGCACTTGGTGTGAACTCCCATTCAAATGAATGTACGTGCTGTCTAGACTGGTAAACGAGCTTTAAACTATTTGTTCCTACAGTCTAACAAACTGGTTATTTTATATCTGTGTTATTTTTTTAGTAGCAATGTAAGTGGTGTGTTTTGAAGTAAGATGAAGGGTGAGCTATGTAAAGTTTTCCATAAAATATGTTTGGTAAGGTATCAGAAGGGCACAGTCAATTTTACTTTTTCTTTTGTTTTAGATGATTTACACTGTGTACACCTGCCTGGACTCTTCTATATTGTAATTTTCTGAACTCCTAATTTACTGTTCTTAATACTTGTCATCTTTTTCTGTGAAAGACCTACTCTAACGAGTAGTCATCCAACATGCAAGGTAAACTGGGATAGTGTTTTGGGGCAAGGTGAACAAACTACTTAAAGTAGTCTGAAGAGACACTGAAATGCTGTTAGTGAAGCAGTAATAGATTAAAACTTTCCACAGGTATTTTTCCTTCAGGTTGACTTGTGTCTGTTAATTGCCAGTGGATTATTGATCTGTGCTGTGGTTTGTATGTACTTGTAAGAGAAATGTAAAGAATTTCCACAGTCCATTTTTGGTGCAGAATGTACATAACTAAATGTTTAAATATTTTATTTTGTAATGTGATTTCAAAATTAGATTTTGGGAGTTTAAACAGTTCCTATTAAAGTATAACATGAAACTAGATGCCTAAGTATCCAAATTGGGATTAAATTCCTGTGGTATTGCTTGATTTGTGTTCCCTCATCTAGAATCCAGTTTAG
The DNA here is from genome assembly GCF_000690535.1 of Cariama cristata. Taxonomy (NCBI): domain Eukaryota; kingdom Metazoa; phylum Chordata; class Aves; order Cariamiformes; family Cariamidae; genus Cariama; species Cariama cristata. Next base: position 5,471 of record NW_009609216.1, read on the forward strand.
TGTTTCAAGTTGTGGTCTCTTTCTGTGAAGAACTGTGGGTTTTTTCCCAAAGAACTGTGGGAGTTTTTTTGTTTTCTTTCAAAAATCATGGCTACTTTTACTGAAAATACAGAATTCTAAGCATAGAAATTGATGCTTTTGTAATGTCATTGTTTCTTTGGAATTATTTCTGATCAAGGGAATAAAAGCTTGCAGTGCTTGCCTGAGGAATCACATACTTATATGTAAAAATGTAATTGATAACTTTTCCCATAAAATTGTAGTAAAATCTGAGTTTTGTATGAATAAGGAACTAATTTTACTAAGTGACCTTTCTTTAATAAAGGGGAAAAATGAATTAACATATATAGGGAGAAGTTTGGTCAGTTTACAGAACTGGTTTTTATTAATGAGCTCTTAAATAATTTCAGTCAAAACCACATTTCATTATCTCTGTAGGATGTTGTTCTTCCAAATACTCCTCTTGTGTCTTAATGCATAAAAAGTAAATGCCACATTGGATTAATTTAATAATACTGGCATCTAAAATTGTATGCTTGCATTAATATGCACAGCTAGAGTAATTATATTACTGTATGCATTTAATCTTGCTTGATTTTATAAAGAATTACTTACCAAGTAGATAAATGTGGTAGTGTTAGACATTGTCTTACTGACTTTTTATTCCATCCACGTGAGGAGGTGCAGCTAGCTGCATCTTTTTTAGAAACAGATAAAATGACAGCTTTAAAACAGTGGTTTTTTGTACTGTTTCATACTCTGTGTACTCACTAGTTTTTAAACTATTGAGCCATAGCAGCAGAAAGAAGACAACACAACTGTGCAGTAAGTCTTTGAATTTTTATTTTGTAAGATCCTACAAATTTAGGAGTTACCATTGCTAACTGGGCAATCTTGGTTTCCCATTCTTTTATCTTTGCTATTGTTAACCTGGATGCTTAATTTGGGTTCCTCCACCTATAACCGTACAGCTTTACGTGAGCCAATTTTTAATCCAGTGAAATCTGGCTTTTTCACTAGTAGTGGTAGCTTTGCCATATTCATAAAACAAATATTTGTTTCCTTTTGTAAAATGGCTACTGAATATTTTATCCAGCTTTGTTCTGTGTGCTGTTACCGAAGTGATAATAGCATCAATACTAAAGTAAAGGTTGTTTCTGTAGCTGTTCTGTTGGGATTCTAGCAGCTGGCAGAGTTCTCTGGCTGATTTATTCTGAACTGTGCTTCAGTAGACACTTTCTGCCACCTACTGCTTGCTTTGCAACGCTGCTGGCTGTTCTTTTAATTCTGAGCTTCGAACTTTAATGCCTCACCTTGCAGGGGTAATCTTTTTTCAAACCTCATTAAATCTAATTGGTTATTTGATCTTTGTTGGATTAATTGTGTGAGTATAACTAAATTACTGCTAAAAACTTTGCAGGACTTGGAGCTAGTGATGAAAATCGATAAGACTCCAAATTATAGCAGCATAAATATTAATATGCCTATTCATGCTAGGCAAAACAGACAGTATGCACCAAGTTTCTTAATAAGGCAGTGTGAAGGTAGCAAAGATTATTTTATTTATTTATTTATTTATTTATTCATTTATTTCTTCTTAAAGTATAAGCTTAAGTTGAAATAAACGGTTGGTTTTGGCACAAATATCACTGCTTTCCAGTAATTTGAAGTAAACTTGTATTTACTTTACTTTTCTCAGTCCTTGGCAGAGCGATTTGTAGAAAAACAGGCACCAAAACTGGACAGTCACATCCCTGCTACCAGCATTGCATGTCGTCAAACCAGTTCTTTGTGATACCAGCACAGCCAAGAGCTCTTATGATGTGACAAATTTAGTTTTCTCAAGTATTTTCTCTGTGGGTGATTGAACTAAAACTGATGGGAAGAACAGGTCTATTATGGGTACCTGACAGTGTCATGACAGTGCTGGTGTGGAGAATTTTAACTGTTTTCCGCCAGGCAGTAAGTGTTGGCAACCACAGATGTGGGAGGTTATGACTAACTCAAGTCCGTAGTCTGTTGTTCATGAAGTGTTGTGTAGCTTTAAAAGCACAGATGTTGGCCATACCTGATAACTCAGTATTTCCTTATTGGTTTTGCTCCTGTTTATCTGTTTATCTCCATAATGTCAAGCCATGGAGTTTAGGAAAGGAAATAACGCACCTTGCTTGCCAATTGGAAAAGTTGCAACAAATGTATTCAGGTTTTACAAACTTGCAACTTAATGAAGCAAATAATTTAAAGCTTTATAAAGAAGAATCTCAAAATTTGTACACATGCGAAGGCAATAGTCTCTAAGCAGTAATTTACAGAAGTAATTAATTTTGCACTGTCGTTCACACTGAGATGTAAAACAAAAGGCATGGCTATTCTATTTCATGTATTGCAATGAAAATACATCCCAGCACTGCTGTGAAAGCAAGACCATGTGTACGTGTACTGATCAGCAAAACACTGTATCTATAAATTAGCAATATAGTTTATTGCCTTGATGAGCAAGACTTTTCTCCTGTCACCTGGGACACATGGGTAAAGAGTAGTACCCTCCAGTGTAAATACGTATTGCCAGAGTAATAACAGCATCACCGAATCGATTTGGTTGGAAGAGACCTCTGGGATCATCGTGCCCAACCTTTTCCCTAACACCACCACGTCAACTAGACCATGGCACTAAGTGCCATGTCCAGTCCTTTCTTAAACACCTCCAGGGATGGTGACTCCACCACCTCCCTTGGCATTCCAATGCCTAATGACCCTTTCTGTGAAGAAATGCCTCCTCGTTTCCAGCCTGAACTTCCCCTGGTGCAGTTTCAAACTATGCCCTCTTCTCCTGTCACTAGCTGCCTGGGAGAAGAGGCCGACCCCAATCTCGCTACACCCTCCTTTCAGGTCATTGTAGAGAGTGAACAGGTCTCCCCTCAGCCTCCTCTTCTCCAGAACAGTTAATATGATCTCTTTGCCACCCCACTACCTGAAACCCATGTTTCACCCCTTCATCACTCAATTGAAGTTACTGGTTTTCCAGTCTTTAAAATTGGGTAGAAGTCATGTTCATAAACTATGTGTGAGAATGTATTTCTTACTCTCTTTCACTTCTGCTTCTACTTTGTTTTGCTTTTACTGCTACTTCTTTTTTGTTAGCCTTACAGATGCTATGACCTAGAAGTATGCCAGAAGAAGAGTATCTCCGAGAAAAAATATCAAAGATGAGGAGAGGAAATTACTGCTTTTCTTCTACATCACCCGGTGTTACTAGAATTCATTTGAGATTGTGCTCAGCATCAGGTAGGCACTTTCCATGGAAGAGTAATCCCCATCCTGGAGAACTCTCAGTCTAAGCGCAGATGCAGATGATGTCCTGTGGAGGGGTCATTATAATTAACAGGCCAGAAGGTGCATGCTCTGTGCTTCCCGGGAAAGCCCAGTTCCCTGGTGAGCAGGGAGTCTTACCCATCACTCCCGCAGCCACCCTGGGGTGCCAGCAGCCCCCAGGAGATGTGCACCCAGGCGCTGTGTACCCAGCCCTCGCACAGCAGTTTCCACCCTCTCATCCTGCCTGGACTTTGCTGTTGCGGGCGGGTTAGGCAGCACTCCCTGCAGCTGGAGGAGGGCTCTGTGCTACAGGTGAGTAGTTTTTTCATGTTTGGTTTATGTGATCAGTTTCTAAGTTAAAGTATTCATTTAAGTAATTTCTTTATTAAAATTGCAGACCATCTCTGTAAGAAGTCTGTGGGGAAATATGCATGGGACCATAAAGAAGATATTTTAGTATTTAAAGACAATCCTAAAAATATATGTTTAAAAAAACAAAAAAATACCCACCCCCCCCAAAAAAAAACCACCCCAAAACAACACAACTTTCTTCTCTCAAGGACAGAGATAAGGATCAATGTCTTAGAACAAAAAATGAGGAAAAAAGGCTGTACTCTGACTGTACTAGCGCAGCTGGGAGCAGGAAGTCAGGAAGCTCTCAGAAGTTACAAAAATGGGCCATTTGGGTGGTTAAAAAGATGTGACTGTAGGCCATGTTTTTTCTCTCTTTAGAGGAGTCACTTGTATTAACAAAGATGTCTAATCTCCATGTTTTATTTTTAAAGATACTGTGTCATCTCCCCATACATTTTCTGGCCAGTTAAATCCATGAAAGTGTAGGTGTTCAGCAGCTTTGAAAAATGAGCCTTTACATCTATATGGGAATGCAATGTCATCAGAGGTCATTTATTTATTATTAATTATTGATCCAGTAACTGTTTGGGGGTTTTTATTCAAATTTAATTACTGTGCTATTTTTCTGTCTATAGAAAGGGACCACCAGATTAAGGTTTAGGGTTGCTGCTTACGAGTAATCTGATAAAGTTCAGATGTCGAATTATCAGTGGTCACTAAGTTACAGCTACTGTAGTGGTTGTGGTTTTGGTTTAGGTCAGCCTGAAGTGAGTGATCAATGCTAAGCGGATCTAGGTGGGACTTCTAGACTGGTGCCAGCCAAATATGCAGCTGGGTTTTGATCAGGGTTTGGCAGGGATCCAGATTTAGGACTGGAGTTAAAGTTTGTTTCAAAACTTACAGAAGCACATGTAGTAGGGTTCTGTTTTCAGATGCACTCAGAAGTGAGAAAAACGAAGGCATTAGACTAAAATTGGGAGGCAGGGTTTAATTATGTGACAGTGCTTTTGTGTAGAATAATGTTGTGCAGATCTTCCGTGGAACTAGTATTAGATGTGTCAAGTCTTATGCAAGCAACAGAAAAAAAAAAAAAAGTTTTGTTTCGGAGGCCCTTTGACTTTGGTCTTTCTTACTTTTATTACGTTTACACATCTTAGCTTGGTGTAACTGGTTCTACGTAGCTGTGGAAAGCATTCCAGAAACCTCACGTACAGATACGGAACTACTAAATAATGAGAAGTTTTTCTGAAAGGGTAACTTGTATCCTGTCAAAATTAATTGCGTCTTTTGGCTAAACCTGCTTCTTGGACTTTGTGTGTTTTTGGGAGAACAGCCACTGATGGGAAATGAGAGTGGGTTTTTACAAGCAGGCAAAGTGAGTCGTTCTAATTCAGATGTTAAGTGCTGTGACCTCATCTCCAACAACCTCTGTACCCGGCAGGGAACGTCTGTGAGAACAGAGGTAAATTGTCAGGCTTGACTTTACAATTATTGGCCTGCAGCCGTAAGTTGAGAAAAGCAACTGAAGCTTCTTTTCTACAAATAGAAACTTAAGTTAACCCAAAGTGTAAGACAAGCGGCCCAAACAAGCTGAGAGTATTAGCCAGTTTGCCACTGGCTGGCCGTGAGAAGTGGCAATACACTTGTGCCGAATGAATGACAGCTGGGGAGCTGGGACAGAGAAACTGTTCGTGTTCGGAAGTGCAGGATATGATTGCAATGTGCCAGGGGACTAATGTGTGTACAGCTTTTCAGATGGGCACCCTGCAGAATGTCTGTTCCCTTCTGCTTCTCAATTGCATGCAGACAGTGGAACAGCCTTGTGGCATCTTCCCATTTAACACCTCAACACCTTTCCCCCATTCTTTATTGCTTTCCACAATTGGCTCTGTATCAGCTGAGCTGTTTTACCTGTGCAGAGACTTTGTGCCAAGAGGGGAAGGTTGAACCTGAGACGGAAATGGCCTGACACATGGTTTGGATCTGTTGGTTGCCTGATGCATAAGAGTTGGCACAAGTAATTTTGTCTGTGTATGTTACTCTCAGTGCTAATCTTTGCGTGACTCTTTTTTGGCTTGACAAACATGACTTAGTGCATTAACAGCTGTTATTACTTCACACTGTCACCATGCCATAAATCAAAGGCTCTGTAAAGTTTTGAGGGAAAACATTTGTCTTGACTTAGCCCAGCCAGCAACTAAGCACCATGCAGCCGCTCGCTCACTCCTTCTCCCTCCCAGTGGGATGGGGAGGAGAACTGAAAAAGAAAAAATTAAAACTCATGGGTTGAGATAAGAACACTTTAATAACTAAACTAAATATAATAATGTTTATAATGAAAAGGAATATAACAAAGAATAAAACCCAAGAAAGACAAGTGATGCACAATAGAATTGCTCACCACGTGCTGACTGACACCCAGCCCGTCCCCAAGCAGCGATCAGCCCCCCAGCCAACTCCCCCCAGTTTATATACTGGGCATGACGCTCTATGGTATGGAACATCCCTTTGGATAGGTCGGGTCAGCTGTCCGGGCTGTGCTCCCTCCCAGCTCCTTGTGCACCTCCTCGCTGGCAGAGCATGGGAAACTGGAAAGTCCTTGACTTAGAGTAAGCACTTCTTAGCAACAACTAAAACATCAGTGTGTTATCAACATTGCTCTCATACTGAATCCAAAACACAGCACTCTACCAGCTAATAAGCAGAAAATTAACTCTATCCTATCTAAAACCAGGACAACGTTTTAAAGCTTGGCTTAACAGTGGGCTGCAGTTAGCTGAATAGAAAGACGAGATGTCAGCCCTGCTCTCCGCTTGTACTTCCAACGGAAAGGAGCATCTCTGTCCATGCGGCCGGGTGAGTTACACCCGGATTTCAGCTTAGGACTCTAATAGTTTGGCTTATTTTTTGTTTTTAATATTTCATGTATTTTTTTAATGTGGTGGAATTCCAGGCTTAAATCTGATTTTTGAGACGGCAAGCTAGAAGAGCAATTGGTTTGAAGATGGAAGGACATTTAGGGAAAAAAAATGACACAACCCCGCAGGCAAAGCTGTTGTGATGCTGAAATCTGCTCAGCTTTCCTTTGAGTGCCAGCAGCTACGATAACGGGGT
>NW_009609217.1:0-1126 GCF_000690535.1 Cariama cristata
CGCTCAGATCGATTCCACTGCAGATAATTCCTCCTCCACAGTGCTGAACAGGCTGGACTTCATGAGCATTACTTTTTTTAAAATCAGTTTAAGTAAGGAATAATTACAAGTATTAAAGAGATTACCAGCTTTGTCAGTCGGGCCTGAATATTACTTGTGACAGTGCGCTGTTCATAAATACTGCCCTTAGGCTTATGGTTGCACTAAAAGAGCCTAAGAGAATAAATCGGAGCCAGCAAATGCCTCTTAGTTTACCTAATCCAACAGTTTGTCATCACTGCTTCCTACAGCACTTTCTCTAAAGCTTTCTTCAGCGCAGGATTAGACGCTCCGAGCAACTGGAACAGCATCGCTTCCTTTGGAAATCCTTCCAGCAGCCAGGCAATAGCAAAGCGCTGGATTTCGGAGGGTCAGCAGCTAGAGAGCAGGAGGCATCCTTTGGGACAAATCCCACATCCACATCTCTTCATTTTTCCCCTCAAATCTCTCCTTCTGGGTAATTTCCTGGGACGAGCAGGGCCAAACGCCCCCTCCCATCGGGACTGCGCTGGTATTAATTGAGTTCATCTGAGTTCGCCCCAGCTTAAATGAAGAAAATACTTTGGCCTACATTTATGAATGCACGGTATTAGCGACGGACTGGAGGAGAGCACTCAGCAGCCGTTTAGGAATCACTTTGCTCCAACGCTGGAAGCCGAGCACCGGTGTGGGTCGCAGTCAGCCTGCAAGCTGTTGTCGTGTCTCCTCTCCGGCCCATTCGGAGGTAATTCGGGCTTCAGGAAGGAGCCCTCAGGCACCAGCCACCTACCAGCAGCTGGCAGTGAGATGAGCCAGTTATTATATTAATATATTTTGTTTAAGGATGAGGAGAGCATGTCTACCCTCCCACACAGCCACCCATACACACAGCATTTCAATTCAAGGCTGCCAGTCCTTACAACTGGGAGACACTTTCTAGGAGCTTGAGAGCCATTTCATCTTCCTCTTCAGCCACGGGGCAAGACGACCACCAAAAACGTGTGGAAAAAGGGAAGGTGGGGAGGTCTGTTGATCCTTTGAAGGTGCTGGGCTGGGTTGTCCTTGCTGTCTGATCTTCCTTCCCAGAAGGGGTGGAAGACGCGCTGCA
>NW_009609217.1:1205-12576 GCF_000690535.1 Cariama cristata
GTCCTCACTGCCACCCTCGCTCCCGGGCACGCAGGCGGCAATGGGGCGGGTGACGCCAGGAACGCGTGAGGGGCGAGGGCGGCCATGGAGAGAAATCGTCACCGAGGCAAAGCGTGTGCTGGCCACGTCAACTGGGTGCAGGGCGGACCGGAGAGACCTCGCCAAGGGAGGAAAGCAGCCAGCAGTTAGGACAGGAAAGCCACCATTACATTCACAGCGTTCATAAACTCTTACTGTCAGCCAGCAAGTACCTTAATGAATGTTTCCATATTGCCGTTAAAGAGTTTATGATTATAGACTGAGAGAGGCCTAGGTCTCCTCATTTTCTGTGGCTTAGGGGGAAGACATGGGGGCCTGGGAGAAAATGGAACAAAATAAATCAACAAAACACCAACATAAATGCAATGACAGGGTGAGATCTCAAAGGTTATGACCAAGAACAAGAAATAAATCAAAGAGAAAAATCCCTCTGTGAGGACTCGACATGTGGCTCCACGCACTCTGCAGCCGCTCACACTTCAGTGTCCCCTCCCACCCCACATCCCCGCCGCGGACACCGCTCCACCGGGAGCTGGGGGACCGGCAAAGAGCTCGGCTCTGCACCTCCGCATTGTGCGTAGCACCCGGGGACCCTGGGGACATGCCCTCTGCTTACTCCGCAGCTCCTGCCAGCAGCCTGGGGCGAGCTACCCTAGCACTAACTTGGCTAACTCATTTTGGAGCCAGTGCCCCCACGGCCTCGCTCCTGCAAGTCCCAAAGGCCAGGCTGAGCCCGGGTGCAGCTGGCAGGCGTCTGAACGGGCAGCAGAGCTAACCTGTAGGCAGCCCGGAGCAAGATCAGAGCTGTTCACTATGTGCTGCATACATCATTTCGAGTCAACGTCAAGACTGCAGTCTTTATTTAAGTAATAAATTCAAATTAATCTTGATAATAGAAACATTTAACAGCAATAAGCCAACCTACCCATTACTTTCCATCCCCATAATCTTCCAGTATCTCCCCATCAGAAAGACTCTAACCTTAACTGCAGCCACATACAGTGACCGAACTATAGGTGTTGCTACGGGCCTTCCTGAAGAGTCCTAGCTCCTACTGTAAAGAACAGTCGTCTCCAGAACTCGGCCAGTGACAGAGCACTAACTATACCAACAACTACAGCTTGGATGATCAGGAACGCTCTTCATGCAGAGCTTGCTTCATTCAAGCCAGAGAGTAACAAAGCTGCTAAACACAGCTGGTCACAACTGTCACGGGTACCCACGCTCTGCAGACACAATTCTCCCTCTCTGAGATGCCAAATACCAAAGCTGCTCCTGCTCGGTGTTTGTGCTAGTACCAGGGATGACATTTTAGAAGTAAGACGAAGGCATTAGTGCTCAGCAGGATTTTTAACACCTGCCTCCTACCTCCACCACTTCAGCACTCCATTGGCCTGAAAAAGTGCCAAAAGCAGCTGAAGAGTTCCGCTGATACCTTGATGTATCCAAAATAAACTACAGCTACCCCTGGAAAACACTGGGATATTCCTGCGTCTTCCTAAACGGATCTCATTCTGCTCATAGATGGCCAGAAAGAGGAGAAGTGGGAACACCTCCACCTCCCTGTAGCTACCCTCTGTTTGGGAGATGTTCACAGGGATGTGAATGATCTTTCATCTGTCTGGGAGGCATTCCCAAGATTGAAACCGCTGAACAAAAAGGTGAGCCCAGTCAACACAGAGGAGCAAACCCACCAGCATCTCTGTAAGAACAGAAAAGGTAGGCATGGGCATTAGGAAGTGGCGTGACCCCACCCCTAACTAGCTAGTGACTGGGGGTCCTCATCAGTCACGGGGAACAGACCTTGAAGACCCTGTTGACTTCAGCAAGGGTAACAGGTATTGCTTCTGGAAATGAGGCCACGGAAACACGTGACTTATTTTAGTGCAGTGATCAGGACTTTGGAGGGCTGCTATTCACATTGTGATTTCTCCTTGAAGGACATTAAGTCCAAAGTGTCTAGATCTAGAAAACGGGAGCAAAATAGCATAAAATCTCTAACCGATTTCCGATCTGTCCTCTACCCTCAGGCTATATTGATGTCTGTAGAGGAGAGATCGTGACTGCAAATGCAAACAAAAATGAGTGCTAGGAGCCTTCATGCAGAAGTTCTCACAGAGCAGAGTCGAATGGACACGTACAATTTACACAGAGCTACGATGCAAAGGTGACAGTTGTGATCTGCTCGTTCCCTGATCAGATGCCTTTAATTAAAACAATTTGACTTCACACTCCTACAGCTTCTAACCACTCCTTCAAGTGGTGGCAGAGGAGCAGAAGCGAGTGCTGACCATTCGAGTGCCCGGCTGACTCTCAGCCGAGCAGCCCCGTGCTGTGGACCAGAGGCCCAGTGCTGTTTGCTGCTGTGCAATCTCCCCTCCCCGGGCGATGATGCCCTAGCGCGAGGTGGCCGGGGCAGCCTGGCCTGCGGCTGTATCTGGTGGGAAGGATGCTCTGCCTGCGCTTACGGCACTGCCCCCCACAAGAAGGAGATTGTCTCTTGTTTGTTTTCCTTTGTGAAGTAAAAGCGACTGCTGAAACAAAAGCAAACAGAAGCAGCAGGGAGCTGTGCCATCATCCCTCACGTAGGAGGCTGTTATTCATTCCTTTGATTGTTTTGGCCTGCGACACCAGCACCCCACGGGCACCCACTCCTGCTAAACAAAGCATTCAAGAGCAAATTCTCCCTACGGTTTTACCCAGCCGTTTGGGTGTGCTTTCCTCCGCCAGCTCAGCAGACAGCCCTGCCTGGCACACCCAAAGGACCAGAGCTCACCTCCCACGCTGTGTCTGTACCCCCACCAGCACGGCCGGGGCACGCAGGGCGGCAGGGTGCTGTAGAGCAGCTCTCCTGGGACCCACGGGGAGAGGCACCGACCGCAGCGGGCGAGCGGCTGCCGTGATCCGAAGGGGACCTGGGAGCACAGTCAAGAGCGGCTCCTTGGAGCCCCTCAGCGCAGCGACACAGCGTGCAGCCCCCACTCTGGCCTATGCAAGGCAGAAAAGGCCCCTCTTCGTTCTGCCCTGCGCTGCAGCCCCCACGGGTGCCCGGCCCTGACACCGCTCTCAGCCCGGCGCCCGCAGCACAGTCCCCCTCCAGCCCGAAGGCGAGACAGCAAGGCACCCTGCCGCCCTGCTGCCCTCTGCTAAGGCAGCCTCCTTCCTGCCTCCACGGGCATCCCAGGGTTCACCATCTGCTTCAGCATTTCTAACACAGAATGGGGTTTTTTTGCTGGTACTGCAAATTTTTTTGAATGCTGAAACAGGGTTGTAAAAAGATAACACAGAGAGAGGTTGTACGTGTTCTGGAGAGATGTTTGGAGGCTTTGCTGGCCCATGTCTCACTGTCAGAAAGCCACCAGAGCTCTACGGAGATGGTTTATGGACTGGACACAGATCAAAGCTGCCTCCCTCTTACATTCACCCCTGGCACTATCCCCTGCTGTAGAGGCATGAAAGTCTTCAAATACAGGCATGCTCTGCACTCCTAGGAAAAGAAGCCAGAGCTGGCAGAGGTTTTCGGGACATATCAAAGTCCTCAAATGAAGAGGGATGGTAGGGAGCGGGTGGACACCCTTGTGTCGCACTGTCTGAACACAACCCCATCGCAGCTATGTAACAAGGCACCGCACCGCCTTGCAGAGACAGCACTTCCAGGCCCTCCAGAGCCAGCCAGTTAGAAATTCCACTGCAGCAAAAACAAGGGCCTGTTTGTCATCGCCCTAATTAATCCACTTCAGGCAATGCAGTTGAGAAGCAGGGCAGTGATGTGGGGAGCCCAGGACTGCCTGCCCTCCCACCTGCCAGCACGGGGCGGCTGGAAGATGGCTAAATCTGGACCCCACCAAGCTGTATCAGTCGCAAAGCAAAGCCCCCTTCCCACGGCCACCCTCCTCCTGCCAGAGCCAGCCCTGCCCAGAAGCAGATGAAGTGGAAGAAACTGCTCACCTGGTTGTTCCGCATTCAGCTCTTTCACCTGTAAGAAACACAAGTTTCCGTCATCTCTCCACATTAGTCACCACCAAATGACCGTTAACACACATTCGCACCGGCACTCGCACACTCACCTCTGGTCATGTAAGCCCCCAGTTAATGGCTTCTGGCAAAAAGAAGCTGAATGTGCCTGAGGGCCCTGCAGGTGGGGGAGATGCTGAGATGGTTGCTATACAAGCCCCCACCACTAAAAGACATATTAGAAATCCAAGACTCAACCACAAGAAAGGGAAAACGTCTTCAATTCCCACTGATATTAAAGGTTTACTTGCAATACGAAGCCCATCTTGTAAAGAACCAGATGCAGGGCAGGTCCTCTGCACCAAATGGCCAGCTACATCAGCTGGGACTGGCTAAAGCCAAGCAGGAGAGGGGCCGTCTGATAGGGGCCGCGGCCCCCAGGAGGCTGCAGAGATTACCCGACCGCCTCATGGAGGACCTCTAATAGCACCTGAATGCAGCGGAGTATTCAGTTCCCCGGCTTTTCCCGCGAGATAACAGCCCATCTAATCACCATCAGGCAGACTCTATTCTGGCTGTCAATATTCTCATTCCCTTTGTGTATTCTTAGCGCTTGGATTTCATATAAATGGCAGCCTATCACCACTGATAAGATCTGTTCATTTTTTAAAGTATTTGTCAGTCCACTGAAAAAAACTAAACTAATTTCATATGCTGTTTGTGCCTTTCTCCCAAGGCCAGGAAAGCTGATTTATTCTTCCTTTTTCTGACAACATAAAAGGAAGCATTTGGCTGCACATGCCTCCTTCCTGCTCTCCCTTGGCACCTGCGGAAAGGACGCTTGCAGCCAATTCCTCACTGAAAAAGCCAAGAATTCCACACGAGCGTTTTGCAAATCCAGACTTCTTCCTAATGAGAATCAGCTCATGCTGAAATGCAGCATTTGGCATTTCTGGGCTAAATATTTGCCGAACGCCTACATAGCAGGATGATCCCACGGCCTGGGAGAATTTCAGAAAGTTTTCACGTGAAAATCTTCCACGGCTGCTTTCGCACAGCTCTAGAGAATTAAAATGCCTGTCCTTGCACTCTTCCTCCTAGGTATGGCATTAATATGGTTCTTGTGTGAGAGAGCAGGACAGCGATGAAATTAATCCTCAAGATTCATCACTTCTTGTACCAATCCACAGGAGCCTTAGCAGTGCACCCAATAAACATAGCTCTAAGATTTGCACTAGGATCTGCGATCTCTGGGAAGAGCTGAGATGGGTCCAGTTTCTGCGAAGCACATGCTCCGGAGCCCGACCGCAGCCCCCGCAGGGGAGCCCTGCCGGGCAGCACGCAGGGACCCACGCAGCCCCCCACGACCCCCGCCACGCCGGTGCGGCACACAGGACTGACTGCCTCGGCGAGGATGCAGCCGGGCTGTCACTGACCCGCCGCTGCAGGGTGATAAGGGGTTAAGGCGCTACAGGGAGCACTGACACTCCTGGGTTAATGGAGCCCTACCTACCTACCCTTGCAGCTTTCCTTGCGTTTGTGCCTTGACTTGGCCCAGTGTTCACTGAGCGGAACACACCACAAGATCTAACTAGAAGGTGGATTTTAAGGCTAAATAAATTTGGCAGAGAAAACATGTTTGGCAAAATAGCCAACAAAAAGCTTTATTTTTTTTTTTTAACTCTAAGATGAGGAGTCCAATTTTTGTATTGTTCAAACAAGACCATGGACATTTGTGTATTTTAATTTAAACATATTCTCTCCTGTTGGACAACCAGGGCACTAACTCATCTCCATCCTCTTTACGCTGGAAATAATGCAATTTTTTAAAAACTTTTTAAAAGAGCTAAAAATCTTCTCCCAGGGACATGGTTGCACATCACTACCCCAGCAGCGGCAGATGCCACCTGGAGCCACTTGCTCCTGCCTCCCTCAGAAGTTACTCCCTCTCTGTTGTATGAAGCCTGTTTGTGTGGATGTGCTCTAAACTAAACTTGTGAAATTACCTGGGGTAATAAAAGCCTGCAATGGAAAAGTTACTTTAAAAACAAGGATGACTTTGCAGTTCTCCTTTAGAGCAAGACAAAAACCTATGGCCAGCGGGGCAAGAGGCCTATTAAATCAGCAAGGCTTCTGGCAAGTCTGTGACACAGAAGCACAGCATCAAGGACGAGAAAGTACATGTGTTCAGGGCTGCGCTACGAGGGGAAGCAGGGGGAGAGAAAGCAAAAAGGCAGAGGGTTGGAGTGGGCAGGAATCTCTTTGCTGCTGGAGGAGTAACACAGCACTTTGGCACACAGTGTAAGATTCCAACAAAGTTCTCTATGTGCACTTCCAAAGAAAGGTGGGAAAAGGTAGTCCAAGCAAATAATGATTTTGCATGTCACTGGTTAAACTCAGTAGTAGCAGCCAACCACAGAAGCCATCAGTCACTCGGGAAAACACAGACAGCAGGTAAGACTGAAAGATGACATCTGGTTTAAAATAGTCTTATGTGACAGGGGTTCCTCCCTGGACCTAACCCTGTGACTCACCTTCTCCAAGAGTCTGCTTCAGCAAGTCGTGTTTAGCCTGGAGCTTGGTGATAAGGTTACTGCCATTCAAATACTCTTTAAATTTCTGAAATTAAAAATAAAACAAAGGTGGGTTAAGACACTTGGCAAAAACAGTCCGTAACTGATGTACACTTTTGCCTGGGGGGCTGCTGGAGGCGGGCTCGGCGAGGCTGGCAGGCTCTAACAAACCAGACGTCAGATGCGCCGCAGGGCTGAGCACGCTTTAATCTCTTCTCACTGCTCCAGCCATAGTCCTGATGATCTTATTAGCCCGGTCTCCTCGGTGCTGCACCTCCTGCCTGGGAACGCAAGGAGGTCCAAAGAAAAGAGTTCAAAGCAAGCTTTCTTTTGTCAAGCTTCTGGGAATGGCCTGGAAAATCAAAGAGGCTTTGCCTTTGTGCAAACAAATGACACAGAGCGAGAATTCCCAGCGCACAAGACCTTCCCAGGTCAGGGACCATCAGATGCTTTATGCACTGGGAGACACTAACTGTGCAGCACAACTTCCCATTTCATTGTCAGACTGTTTGACACCCGGTAACACTGCAGAGCAAGTAATTTTACAGCTAAGAGGAGCGAGGGAGACAGAGATGGAAA
Source organism: Cariama cristata (assembly GCF_000690535.1). Lineage (NCBI taxonomy): Eukaryota > Metazoa > Chordata > Aves > Cariamiformes > Cariamidae > Cariama > Cariama cristata. The sequence goes on from NW_009609217.1 coordinate 8,351, forward strand.
ATGAAACACAGAATGGGAAAGATCACATTCTTGCAAAAAGCATTTAAAAAAATCCCAAGCACAACGCTAAATGAAAATTGCAATATTCCCCCCCCCCCCCCCGAATTGGAATAATAATACTGTTAAGAGAAAGTAGAACTTTTGTAATATATCACAAGATGCTATTAACTTTAGCCTACTATCAATGCTTAAATGAGGGCTACTTCTGCTGAACTGATGGCTTATTACTGATATTTTAGCGCTAGAACAGAGAACCTTAGATCTGCCTGGGAGTGAAGTACAGGAGCAAGGCTGCAGGGAGACACAGCACAGCTGCCCCTACCCAGCACGCACACAACAGCGCGGCGTCGCAAAGCCAGGCTGTCGCAGCTTTCTCCAACGCCCTGCATGAGTTGCAAATGACTTTAGTTCATCCCGTGGGCCAAGGGCAAATTTTAGCTGTGTAAGTCAGAAAAGGAAGGCTTGGCTGATGGCTCAAAATTGTAAAGGCCTCCAGGAAGGGCCAGTGAATGGTAACACACGGCGAGGCTGGCTGGGCTCTGCTGCCCTGCTCTGAGCCACTCCTACCGAGTTCTGAAAGTTCTTGGTCACAGCCGGTTGCTCCAGTTGTTCCTTCAAAACGAACAAGGCAGAGACTGGATTGTCACTCCCTACGCACTGCCCTGCCACTGAAAAACGCATTCCAAACCCAAATCTGACAGCAGACAAATACTTAAAGAGACTGAATTGGTTCTTGCTCTTCACTAACGAGCACTTAAAATGGGACTCAGTCCTAGCAATTAATGCTTTGTATCCTGTATCACAGGAGATGAGACTCACTGTAAAATAGAACATTTCAGTTTCCTGCTGGTTGGCTCTCCTCTTGGCGATGTTTATTTTACTCATGTAGGTCTCTGATGCAGCTGATTTGACCGACTCAGTGGAGCGACTATGCTGGAAGGCGTCTGAAACATCAAAATCTTCCACTGTCAGCATGTCTTGCAAAGTCTGCATTGTGGCATCCAGAGTTTTTCGTACCTAGCAGAAACATAAGATAGCATGGTTTTGAAGCAGACTGGGAGTGACGCATCTTGAGCCAAAACAACTGGCCAAAAAGCAGCTCCCAAGCACAGGGTTTGCGCTTGTGCTACCTGCGGTCACCCTCAGCACTGCCGCTGGCAGGACGCCACACCTGAGCACACCAGGAAACCCCCATGTAACAGGCAAAAGGCTCAGCAATGCTGCCTACGAGGCCAAACACGAGACCCAGAGCGACTTCTTACCTCTTCGTTCTCTATCTTGAGGGTGGCTAGTCGCGACTGCAGCTGGTGGTACCGCATCAACAACTCTGTCTGCACAGGCTGCTGGGCGCTGACCTGACACACCTGAGACAGGAGCGGTGCCAGAGAGAGACAGGAGAGCATTCAGTGGGCTGTGCATTGACCAGATGTACACATTTCAATACCTAAATGATTCTCCCCAGCACCCACAAGCTCCTGCCAGCCTCCAGGGAGGCTGCATCGCCCAGTTTCTAATCAGCAGTGCCCTGGGCCCAGGCCAGCACAAAGCATTTTCCACCCAGCATCTGAAAGCTGCAATCTGAAGTCTTCGAATTACAGCTGGTAAATCAAAGCTGCACTTCACAAATCTGTCGGGCAGTTCAGCTGAGAATCAAACCACAGGCTTCCTAATTGGGAGAGATACGAAGCGAGAGGCAGACTGAAAGGAGGGGCCCTAACGAGCCAAGAGTCTCATTAAGAAAGGAAACACGAGTAGCAGTGTGTGAAGACAGCACAGAGAGATAAGGAGCCAGAAGTAATCTAAGAGTGACGGTGAAGAAGAGAAAGCCAGGCCAGGCTGCGAGGCACCTCTGCAGCCCCGCGGGCGAGTACGCTACCTCATCGCCCATGTGAGGCTGGAACTCGAACTTCAGTGGAGGGCAGAAGACCTGGTTGCACATGTCCATGATGGTGTGTTTGTCACTCCGCGCATCCAGGTTGTCCACGGCATTCTCGATGATGTCCAGGCCCTCATGGCGGGAAGTTTCCAGGTTGTACTCGGCAGACAGGTATGTCCTGAAGGTCCGAGCGAGGCTGGCGTGGAATCCCAGATCACAGCACTGCGAAACACCGAGAAAGGATCTGATCACTCAAACACTCCCATCCTTGTTCTGGAGGGTCATGTGTACATTAAACGCCAAAAAAAGCACTGTATGTCCCAGAGAAACACCAGCCCTGTCGTATCAGGGTACATTTAACAGCGTACTGCAATACCACATGAGCAGGCAAGAAGGAAAGAGGACTGAAGGAGAAGAGGTACCAGGGAACAACTAGCCAGACAGGACAGTGACCCTGTGCCGGACCCTCACCACGTCACCAGGGTTTAATACCCTTCATTTCACTGGGAAGGGCACAGGATCTTCTCAGACAGGACAGAGGAAAAAAAAAAATCACCCAAAAGCACACATCCTCCTGGTCACCCGCTCAGCCCCAGGGCCAGCATGACCACAGGGGCCCCACCGATGGCAAAACCTGGGCGCTGCGGTGGCCCCCAGGAAAGAAGTGGTCAGAGGTCCTGTGCCACTGCTTGTCCTCAGTGCTTTCCTCCTCGCCTTGTGAACCACCCTACAAGTGCTTTTTACACAAAGAAACCATTTCCCAAAGTTATCAAATACAGATGGACGTTCAAGCAAGGTGGCACTGAGAAACTTGCCCGGCAGTATGCGCAAACCCTTTTATCCTTGCTAGGAAGCTGCCTTCCTCTCTCACGATGGAGCAGCTTCTCACGCATAACTGATCATTCTCATGTTCACCTTGGGGAAAATGATAAAACTTGGAGCTAATTGCTGCCAAAATACTGTACATTAGACAAAAGCCTGTTTTTAAACTCTCTTCTCAATATAATTGAGTTTGGCATGTTAAGTATAGCAACAGCATAGGGATTTGCTGCTATGAATGCTTAATCACGGCTGAGCAAAAAAGCAACTCTTAGCAACCCTGCTCCCAGTCCCCGACGGGAGCCCTGACACAGCGCAAGCCTCCGCAGGCCCGCTCCGACCGGCCGGCTCTGCTGCGAGCAGGTGGCCCGGCGAGTCGGCGGCAAGGACGGCCACCGAAGCAGCACCCAAAACGTGGAGGGCAACAGATGTTGTTCTGCGGGCAAAGGCGAGACAGAGAGGATGCTGGATGCAGGAGGAGTGCAGGGCGTCAGGCTGAGCCCTGCTCGTGGGGCTGTAAGGACAGTGCAGGGAAACCGAAGGGCTGCAGTCCAAAACCGAAGCACGTCTATTGCTGGGATGTAAAAGAGGGCTGGAGTTCCTGATAAAGGACATAAAGTTAGATAATTATGGCTTTATCCTCTGCGAGGAGTTTCATAATCCTGTGTCCCCACCGCACTCATTCCCGTCTCCCGGCAGAGCATGGATGCAGTTGCACGGCACGGCACAGCCTGGTCAGCACAGGCGGTCAGCAGCGCAGCGTGCTCACTGTCTGAAGCTGCTCGGGTACCCCTGCACGCAAGCACCGTGACCTGCAGAGATATGCCCTGGCACAGGAGGGCTGCGGGTCACAGGGACACCTCCCGAGGAGTCACAGAGGGACCCCTCCCATGGCACGTAGCACCAAACTAACCATTGCCAGCGAATTACTCTTACTACATGAAAACCACCACAGGACAATTGATATTACAGAAGTTAAGATGCTTTGCTGCCACACGGATTAAAGAACAAGTAGGAAGTCCTCGCTGTCTGAGCTGTAACCAAAACCACCCCAGCACGGCACAGGCAGGCGTGCAGTGAGCCGGCTTCAACCCCAGCGCAGACCCACCAAAACCCCTGCCAGGAGGGCCAGCACGGCACAAAAAGCTACAGAAAAGAAAAGAAAGATTGCTAGTGTAATCTCAATGACCCAAAACAAGACAAACTTTTCCACAGCGGCAGAACTCCCTGCTGGGAGCTGGCATTTCAGAGGCACCTTCTCCAGCTCTACAGCATCCACAGGCATAAGAACTGATGCAGAAAGGCACAAAAAAATGATTCTGCAGCAGAGCAGCAGTATTGATAAACTCGAAGCAAAATACGAAAACTCAGCTGGTGCCAGAAGCAGCTCCAACCAAAGAAATCATCTCGTGCTTTCTGCCGATCTGAGGAGACCACCCTCAGTGCCGACCAAGGCACACGCAGAGCCGTACGCGGTCTGGGCTGGGCTGAAAGCAGCACTAAAACCACTCCGGGCCGGCTCCCGCTCGCA